>NC_044391.1:79535591-79650591 GCF_006542625.1 Nomascus leucogenys | reverse complement strand
TTGCATTAAATGCAAGCTGTGTGAATATATGTGTGTGCATATGTATCTTGATCAGTAACAGAGTTAGATCTTAGGTTGGATAATAATTATAACTTTGTTGATAAGGGTAGTCTATTTTAGATTATAAGTTTTCCTGCTTGTGATTCAGTTTTCATGCTAGTGATTTTTGTTTCCTGGTTTAAATTTCAAAATGACACTCTTGTTTAAAATGGGCTCATTCAAGTTAATACTCTCAACCTCAGAATTGGTAAAAGCAGGAAGAGGAGAAAAGACTACTCATTTGTAGCAATGAAGATATATACACAATGTTTTTCCAAGCACAGATATGTACAGAATGTGAGATTCTGACAAAGAATGTGTGAACAATATACCCACTGCAAAGTTAAAATTCCAGGGAGTGAAGAGATGAGGCTGTGTTACCCATTGCTGTAATGCCAGCAGGAAAATCTATGGCTCTTTTTTTTTTTTTTTTTTTTTGAGACAGAGTCTCACTCTGTCACCCAGGCTGGAGTGCAGTGGCCCGATCTTGGCTCACTGCCACCTCTGCCTCCCAGGCTCAAGCCATTCTCCTGTCTCAGTCTCCCAAGATGCTGGGATTACAGGCGCACTGCCACCATACCCAGCTAATTTTTGTATTTTTAGTAGAGACAGGGTTTTGCCATGTTGGCCAGGCAGGTCTCGAACTCCTGGCTTCCAGTGATCCACTCACCTCGGCCTCCCAAAGTGCTGGGATTACAGGTGTGAGTCACTGTGCCCAGTCAATGGCTCTTCTTTTTGAAGCAGAGTTGGTCATTTCCCTTTTGCTAATGGAAGTGACATTGAGGAAGACATGGTTCCAGTGAGAAGGCCCTGAGCTGTGCACCGTGAATGGTTCCCTCTCAGGTCAAGCTCCCATTCTCATTTTACTACTTGCTTTCCAATGAGTCATAATTATTACTTTATCCTTTGAAATAGACTTGACTGCTTGTATATATAGAGGGCTTGTACACTGCAAAAATTACTTGCATGTTTGTTCTGTGTAAATTCTTACCTTAGCTCATGATTTCAAAAAGGAATCAATAAGTTGCTTTTGTCCCTGATTTATGATCGATATAGCTCATAAACTGCACATTTTAGAGTTAAAATGGATTTTAGAGGTTTATCTTGTCCAGATTGTTCCACAAATCTGGAAGCCAATTTTTGATATCATAATAGATGATCATCTTCTTATTTTACCACAGATAGTTACATTTAAGGATGATGTGATTTTGTTTTGCCATAGCTATAGCAATATCAGTGATAACGTATTGCTAGGAAAAGAGAATCATCCACTAAGGATCAAATTGTCTCAAAGTGACCCTTTATATGTCAGTGTTCAATTCTAGTTTGTGCTCTATGTAATTTTGTAATCTAAGCCTGTATACTGTGTGTGTCTATTTAGGAAAAATGTCTATTTAGGAAAAATTTAAATGGGAAAATTCATCATCTAGGCTAAAAGTTGGGTCTTTGAAATTTAAGCTGAATGAAGCCTCTTGTAAAATAAGAAATTAAAAAGGGATTATTATTATATAGATAGGCAACAGAATGACAGGAGAAAAAATGAGCATTTATTAGCAGAAAACAGGCCAGTGTCATCTCATGTAAGAAGCTTACCCTAAATGTTACCTGTGATGTTGAAAAGGTACCTTCTGACTATTTCTCATTTCCCCCGGGTAAGCTGAGAGACCATTATGAGGGCTGTCAAGCACTCCACACCAGATAAAGCATGAGGGAAGGAGTACAATAAGTGGGTGAAAGCATGCTATTGCTTGAATCTGCAAATTTAGGTCTACCCAAGGATGAAAAATACAATGTGTTTTCAAATATTGCTTATGGGAGTACACATTTATATGCACCTTTAAGAAATTAGATTCTGTGCAATGTATCACCTTACTGAATACAATAAAAAGAACAAAAGTAATATTTTTTGAAAACTTTTATTCCAATAAGATTTTGGAAGCTGAACTATTACTAATTTGTGTTTTCATGGTGGTAGAGATAAAGAAAAGAGTGTAAAGCCTAAATAAAACATTTCCAGAACCACCAAGTGAAGCTGTGTCCTGAACCTTATTCATGGCCAAAATTAAAAAGAAATTATGGAATAAATTATGTAGTTTCTCTTTCTATTTGTTAATTTTATTCACTTTTGTTCAGCACGTGAATCATTAATGTGGTTCCAAAAGTCAGCACTGTGCAAAAAGACATTCTTTGGAAGTAACATTTTCACCTCCCTTTGCCAAATCCTTCTATTATATCCCCTTATTATCTCTTCCCGCTGTGGTTAACCAGTCTCAACAATCTCTACAGTCTTTGGTTTATCCTTCTTGTGTTTCTTTTTGAACGAATGTACAGATACATGTATATTTTCTTCTCTTTCTCTTCTTTTTTAATGAAAAGGTAGCATATTAAAGGTACTGTATTGCATTTTGCTTTTTTCACTAAATATCTTAAAAATTCCACCACACCAGTTTATAGAGATTTCCTTTGTTCTTCAGCTGTGCTTTTTTTTTTTCAAGCTGTGTAGTACTCCACTGTATGGATGTATCATAGTTTATTCAATCATTTTCCTATGTATGAATGTTTAGGTTGTTTCCAATATTTTGCAATTACAAACAGTGGATATAGGTGAATAACCTTATCCATATATATTTTCATATTATTGAAATCATTGAATAACTTTTGAGTAAAAATTATTTTTTCTTTGGATTTTAATTTAATAGACTTAAGTGTAACATAAAACTAGGTCCAGCCCTTTCAAATGCTGTGATATAACAAAGTCACAAGTGATCCCACTTTTATCCTAGTCGCACTTTGCTGAAAGTTTCCATCATGAAATAATTGTCATGTGACTCTTATTTTTGATGGCCTGCTCTGACTTCTCTCTTACTGTCTGGCTGTTATTTTGATAGTACTTGCAGGCTGAAAAGAAGAAGAAAGAGACAACAAGGAGACAGAAAAATTCTTGCTCATTATAGTGAGAAGCCATATAGACTAAACTTTTGCTAGTGTGTTTATGAAACAACACTCAACTGGTTACCTGGAGTTTGAGTTGATTGTGTTTATTTAGGATATTTTTCACACATGGGAAATGTGATTTTCTTTCAGTCACAGAAAATGTTAGACTTTCCTATGGGACTACTTCTAGCCTATGACTCCAAAATTTTGGGGGATGAGCCAGAATGAAGTGGAAATTTCACTACATCTCCCTTCATGAAATACCCAACTTTCTAGCAAGGCCATCCTTAAATGTATATACCAATTGACAAGCTAGTGAATAAGCAGAAACTGTTATGGCTCTATTCTAATTTGTATTGGGTCTTCGGGCAAAATGGTGGTGCCTGCCATGTTAGGTAAAGCTTGCATAAAAATATCCCAAACAGAAAAAAATGCATTAATATTGAATACAACTATGTTATACCACAAAGGAAAACCAATATGTGATGCAAGCAATGAATATATGCATATTCATTAATTTTAAAAAATATATATTAAGGAATTGGCTGATGTGATTATGGAGGCTGGCAAATCCGGAATCTGCAGAGTGGGCCAACTGGCTGGAAAACCAAGATAGCCAATGTTTCAGGTAGAGTTTAATAGCAGTCTGCTGTAAAACCAAGAAGAGCTGATGTGCAGATAAAGTTTGAAGGCAGTCTGCTGGAAATTTCTTTCTTGATTGTGGGAGACTGGTCTTTTTGTTCTATCCAGGCTGTCAACTGACAGAATTAGGCCAAGCTACATTATGAAGGACAATCTGCTTTACTCAGAATCAGCAGCATGTTAATTTACATGTTAACCTCATCCAAAACACTCTCATGGAAACACCCAGAATAATGTTTGACCAAATATATGGATACCCTGTGGCCCAGCCAAGTTGACACATAAAATTAACCATCATGGTAATGTTGGTAGTTATGCAGAAACCGTTAGGTAGAATGAAATGAAGAAGGGGCTTAAGGTCAGCAGGAGGATGCTGATCCCCAAGTCATAGTCCCAGAATGTTAGTGCTGAAGGGACACTGGAGATTATATATTTTAGCTATCTATTTTGCAGATGAGATAACCAAGGCCCGGGGTTATTAAATGAATTGCCCAAGATTCCACATGTTTATTAAATAAATAAATGAAATAAATATTTATTGAGTCTTTTCCGTATGCCAGATTCTGTGCTAGGCACTGGGGATTCAGTGGTGACCAAGACAGGCACTGTCCTTGCCCTTCCTGCCCTCATGAAGCTTCTCTGAGGAAGGGACACTTAAGCTGAGAAATGAGGATACCTAGGAGTTGATCAGGTGATGGCAGAGCAGGGACAGGCTGAGAGCATCTTACACAGGGATCTGAATGTGGGCAGGTGCTGAGGTGGGAAGGAATTGAGTGAGTTTGAAGATCTGAGTGAAATTTTGAGTATATTGAAAGAGGCAAATCAAAGACTCAAAGATGCTATTTACATTGCACTCTCTCCTAAAAATGATGTTCTTCCTCCACAAGCTATTTTTTTCAAAATAGCAATTTTTAAGCAATTAGTCTTACAGCCTGAAGACAGCAGGTATCATTATTGCTATTTAGCAACTAGAGGAATTAAGGCATTGGGCACTCCAACACCTTGCCCAAGGCCACTGAAAAATTCAGATTAGAGAACTAGAATTAAAAGTCACGAGGTAAGGCTTGGCTTCTCTGAGACAATCGTGGGAAAGGAAATTATTTATTCTGAAAATTGAAGTAGTCATCTTGGAACCTTTGGTGAAACCAGAGTGCAAAAATAGGCATTCTCCCCACCCCCAAGGACAACAATAATTTTGTGGTAATTATGATAATGATTGCTAAATGATGCATGTGCTGATCAGGCTAGGAGTTCCCAGGGCTGAGTTCCCATGTTGCCCTCCTCAGTTCCCCCTCTGTGATTTTCCTAGGGCCATATCATGACCACACTTACATGATTCTCCAGCTGTGAGCTCTGCTTGCTCTGGACCGACCACTTCCATGCAATGCTGTTGGTGTGAACACACCTGAAGTGACCTGATGGAGCTACCTTGTTAGGGAGTCTGAGTCTCTGCAACTTCATTTGATGATTTACTGTTGGATGGGAGTTTCCATTAAGCATCTGGCCCTTTTCCTGCCTATCTTTCTGATTTACCTGTGGTTTTTCTGAATGTATTGAAAACTTTGAACTTTTATCATTCTTCAATTTTTAATAGTTATGGTTGTCAATTAAGCTTTAATAGATTGTATTGAAAAAGATAAATCAATGCTTATGGGTAGGCTGTTCTGTTTTCATTATGTCTGTCAAGTCAGAGAAATGAAGAAACAAGGGAAAATGTTTATGTCTTCTGAAAAGATGTATGGCTTGTGATGGGCCTGGACTTTGCTTGTCCTGGGAAAAGGGATAATTCTTCAAAACCACAGGATGTTCAGATAACATTCAAATGTGTCTCTTGCAGCAAATATTCTATGTCTGTGATTACTCTGAGTCATTTTTCAGTTTTTACCACAGTTCATTTTCAAATAGAGTGGGAACCTCTGCCGACTTTCATTGGTATAAGTAGAAAGAGGGTGGGCCTTGGAGGAAGAGAGACTTTGATTCAAGTTCTGGTATGACTCTCCTGGCCATATGATTGTGTACATGTTACTTAACCTCTGACTCAAGTTTCTTTGTAATTAAATGGGGATAATATTTTCCTCTATTGCAGTGTTCTTGTGATTAAATGTAACGTGAAAGCCCCTGGCACTACCCTAGCTCGCCTTGCCAGTTCTTCTAACCCTTTCCCTGGAAGTTTGCCACTATTCAAGTCTCATGGCTGAGAGTAGTTGAAATTGATAAAAACATGGTTATTTGTTCACTCATTCTAATTATATGTAAACAACAGATTTTTTTAGGACTTAGAAAACCATACCAGAATTATTAAAGCAAGGCATTTGTATTACCATTTCAGTATCCAATACCAGTGTTTTGAGATTATTTTATCTCATATTAAAGGTGATTTGGAGAGCAGCAAATAAGCCACAAAGAGAATTGAAATGGAATGTAACTTATTTAATATTCCCTTTTAGGTTAAGAGTCAAATACAAGTGACCTCTTATTTATTTTTGTCCAAATCACATTTGGAACTTGAACTATGTCTCTTTTTAAGTTTCTGTTATCTATACTTGATATTCACATCCATAAAGCTTTCTCTCTCTCACTTTTTTCCAAATCGAACTTATTCAGAATCTTCAGGGTTGTCTTTGTTGAAGCCAAATTGAAATTATTTCCAATGTGAACAGTTCAGATGGTTATGGACATACATAAGAGCAGAACTGAAATGCAGTGGTGATGATAACAGAATAATTGCGTATATGTTTCAGAGCGTGGTATTATTCAACACACACTCACATATTATTTAATTGCTCTTTACAGTGACTCTGTGAGTCTCTTCCACCATTCAAAAAATTCTTAAAAGTGTAAAAGCTGTTAAGCTTGCTGAGATTTGTATAATCTTGATGCCACAACCCGGCAAGATAATACAAGAAAAGAAAATTATAGCCACTTTCACTTATGAGCATAGATGTGAAAATCCTAAATAAGGGTTTTATTTTTCACTTTCTTATTGAAGTAGAACATGCAATGAAGTGCCCAAACTTGAGTGTATAGCTTGATGAATTTTTACATACGTATAGAATAGTTTCAACACCCAGCAGGTTCCCTTTACCATCTCCCAGTTAACACAAATGGAGCCATACAGAATTCTTTTGTGTCTGGCTTCGTTTGCTCAACATGTCTGTGTGATTATTCATATTGTTGCATATAGCAGTCGTTTTTTTCATTGCTGTGTTGTATTATGTTATATAATGATACAACTATTTATTCACTCTGATAAACATTTGGGTATTTTCAGTTTTTGGCTCTTATGAACAAAGCAGCTATGAGTATTTGTATTCTTCTTCTTTTTTTTTCTTTTTCCTGTTTTATTATTATTATTATTATTATTATTATTATTATTTATTTAGACAGGGTTTTACTCTGTTGCCCAGGCTGGAGTGCAGTGCCACGATCTCAGCTCACTGCCACCTCTGCCTCCTGGTTTCAAGCGATTCTCCCACCTCAGCCTCCCAAGTAGCTGGGATTCCAGGCAAGCGCCACCACAGCCTGGCTAATTTTTGCATTTTTGGTAAAGATGGGGTTTTGCCATGTTGGCCAGGCTGGTCTTGAACTTCTGACGTCAAGTGATCTACCCACCTCGGCCTCCCAAAATGCTGGGGTTATAGGCATGAGCCACTGCTCCCAGCCCAAAAGCAGCTATGAATATTCTTGTAGATATGCTTTATAAGCACTCATTATTTATACCCATAAATGGAATTGCTGAGTCATAGTGTATACAGTTTTCTAAAATAGTTCTACCAATTTACAGTCCCACTAGTGTGTGAGAGTGTATACAGTTGCTCTATATCCTCATCTCATAATATTTTACTTGAAATTATCAGTCCTTTTTAGTTTCAGTCATTCTAGTGAAGTTGTAATCATATCTCATTATGATGTTAATCTGCATTTCCCTAATGATTAACAATGACTGATAATGTTGAACATCTCTAATATGCTCATTAACAATTAGGATATTCCCTTTTATGAAGTGCTTATTCAAACCTTTGCACATCTAAAAAATTGAGTTGTCTGTCTTTTTCTTATTGGCTTGTAGTATTTAAAAATATATTTTTGAGATACATATTCTCTGTCAGGCATATATACTGGTAATATATTTTCCCAGTCTGTAATTTACACTTTTACTCTCTTAATCATGTCTTTTGATGAACAGAAGTCATTATTATAATAAAGTCCAATTTATAGTCTTATGATTAGTGCTTGTGGGTCCTGTTTAAGAAACCCTTGCCCACTGCAGAGTAATTATGATATTTTATTGTGTTATCTCCTGTAAGTTTTATTGTTTTAACTTTTACATTTAAGCTTCATTTTTTAATAAGAATGTTCCCCAAATTTTATTTATTATTTATTTATTTTCCAACCTTATTTAGGTATAACTGACAAAACTTGTATGTATTTAAGGTATACAACATAATGTTTTATATATGTTTACATTATGGAATAATTACCATAATCAAGCTAACATATCCATCAACTCACCTAGTTACCATTTTGTGTGTGAGTATGTGGTGAGAACATTTAAGATCTACTCTTTGAGCAAATTTCCAGTATATATTGCAGTATATTAACTATAGTCACCTTGCTATGCATTAGATCTCCAGAACTTATTCATCCTGCCTAGCAAATTTTGTACCCTTTAACCAAGATCTCCCCATTTCCCCCACTCCCTAGTTCCTGGCAACCACTGCCCTACTAATCTGTTTCTAATTCAACATTTTTAGATCCCACATATAAGCGAGAGCATGCAGTTTTTGTCTGTCTGCATCTGGCTTATTTCACTTAACATAATGTCCTTCAGGTCCATCCATGTTGTCACAAATGACAATATTTTCTTCTTGTTTTAAGGCTGAATAATATTCCATTGCATATCTATACATCACATTTTCTTTATCTATTTGTGTGTTGATGGACACTTACATTGACTCCACATCCTTGTTATTGTTATAATGCTGCCATGAACATGGGAGTAGATATATTTCTTCAGAATACTGATTTCATTTCCTATTGGTATATACAAAGAAGTGGGATTGTTGGATCATATAGTAGTTCTATATTTAATTTTTTGAGAAAGTTCTGCTATTTTTATCCCTTTTTCTCTATATTCTTATTATTTTTTGTCTTTTGATGATAGCTCCTCTAAGATGTGTGAGGTAATATCTCATTGTAGTTTTGATTTGAATTTCCCTGGTAATTAATGATTTCAACATTTTTTCATATACCTGTAGTTGGCCATGTCTTTTAAGAAATATCCATTCAAAAATTAGATTGTTTGTTTTCTTACTATTGAGTTATTTAATTTCCTTCTATCTTTTGGATATTAACCCCTTATCAGATGTAGGGTTTGCAGTATTTTCTCCCATTCTGTATTGTCTCTTCACTTTGTTGATTGTTTCCTTTGCTGTGCAGAAGCATGCATTCCATTTGTCTATTTTTGCATTGTTGCCTGTGCTTCTGGGGTCATATCTAAAAATTCATTGCCCAGATCAATATCAAGAAGCTTTTCCCCTATGTTTTCTTTTAGTAGTTTTATAGTCTCAGGTCTTACATTTAAATCTTTAATCAATTCTCAGTTGATTTACTTTTTATTTTTTGGAGGCAGGCTTTCACTCTGTCACTAAGGCTAAAGTACAGTAGTGTGATCATGGCTTACTGCAGCCTCAACTTCTTGGGCTGAAGGGATCCTCCCATCTTGGCCTCTCGAGTAGCTGGGACTATAGGCACATGATAACATGCCTAGCTTATTGAGTGATTGATTGTAAATATTGGGTCTATGTTGACCAGGCTTGTCTCAAACTCTTGATCTCAAGCAAACATCTCGCCTTGGCCTCCCAAACTGCTGGGATTATAGGTGTGAGCCAATGTGCCTGGCCTGAGTTAATTTTTTTCAATATGGTGTGAGTTAAGGGTCCAGTTTCACTCTTCTGCATGTGAGTATACAGTTCTTCCAATATCATTTATTGAAGAGACTGTTTTTTCCTCATTGTTTTGTTTTTGGAACCTTGTCAAAAACCAATTGGCTATAAATATGTGGATTTATTTCTGGGCTCTCTATTCTGTTTCATTGATCTATATGTCTGCTTTTGTGCCAGTACCATACTGTTTTGATTACTATAGCTTTGTAGTATATTTTGAAATCAAGTAGTGTGATGCCAGCTTTGTTCTTCTTGCTCTCTGTTGCTTTGGGTATTTAGAGTCTTTTGTGATTCCATATAAATTTTAGGATTTTTTTTTTCTGTTTCTCTGAAAAATGACATTGGAATTTTGTTAGGGATTGTATTGCATCTATAGATTGCTTTGAGTGGTATGAACATTTTAACAATATTAATTCTCCTCATTCATGAATATGAGATATAGATATCTTTGCATTTATTTGTGTCTTCAATTCCTTTTATCAATGTTTTATGGTTTTTAATGTATAGATTTTTCATCTTCTTAAGTTTATTCCCAAGTATTTTATTTTTGATGCTATTACAAATAAAACTATTTCTTCATTTCTTTTTTTGATAGCTTGTTGTTAATGTATAGAAACACAAATTATTTTTGTATGCTGATTTTTTTTATCCTGAAGCTTTACTGAATTCATTTATTCATTTTAACAGGTTTTGGTGGTGTCTTTAGGATTTTCTGCATATGAGATCATGTATGTAATCTGCAAACAGAGACAATATTACTTCTTTCTTTCTTCTTTGAATGCCTTTTGTTTCTTTTTTATTGCCTAATTGCTCTGGCTAGAACTTCCAGTACTATGTTGAAAAGATGTGGTGAAACTGGGCATCCTTGTATTGCCCCTAATCTTACAGAAAAAGTATTCAGCTTTCCACTGTTGGGTATGATGTTAGCTGTGGGCTTGTTATATATGGCCTCTATTATATTGAGGCACATTCCTTCTATATCTGATATTTTGAGAGGTTTTTTTTCATGAAAGGATGCTGAATGTTGTCAAATGCTTTTTCTGCATTTATTGAGAGGATCATATGATTTTTATTTTATATTTTGTTAACGTGGTGTATAACAACTATTGATTTGCATATGTTGAACCATTCTTTTTTTAATTTTATTATTATTATACTTTAAGTTTTAGGGTACATGTGCACAATGTGCAGGTTTGTTACATATGTATACATGTGCCATGTTGGTGTGCTACACCCATTAACTCGTCATTTAGCATTAGGTATATCTCCTAATGCTACCCCTCCCCCTCCCCTCACCCCACAACAGTCCCTGGAGTGTGATGTTCCCCTTCCTGTGTCCATGTGTTCTCATTGTTCAATTCCCACTTATGAGTAAGAACATGTGGTGTTTGGTTTTTTGTCCTTGCGATAGTTTACTGAGAATGATGATTTCCAGTTTCATCCACGTCCTTACAAAGGACATGAAGGCATCCTTTTTTCTGGCTGCATAGTATTCCATGGTGTATATGTGCCACATTTTCTTAATCCAGTCTATCGTTGTTGGACATTAGGGTAGGTTCCAAGTCTTTGCTATTGTGAATAGTGTCGCAATAAACATACTTGTGCATGTGTCTTTATAGCAGCATGATTTATAGTCCTTTGGGTATATAACCAGTAATGGAATGGCTGGGTCAAATGGTATTTCTAGTTCTAGATCCCTGAGGAATCGCCACACTGACTTCCACAATGGTTGAACTAGTTTACAGTCCCACCAACAGTGTAAAAGTGTTCCTATTTCTCCACATCCTCTCCAGCACCTGTTGTTTCCTGACTTTTGAATGATGGCCATTCTAACTGGTGTGAGATGGTATCTCATTGTGGTTTTGATTTGCATTTCTCTGATGGCCAGTGATGATGAGCATTTTTGCTTGTGTTTTTTGGCTGCATAAATGTCTTCTTTTGAGAAGTGTCTGTTCATATCCTTCACCCACTTTTTGATGGGGTTGTTTGTCTTTTTCTTGTAAATTTGTTTGAGTTCATTGTAGATTCTGGATATTAGCCCTTTGTCAGATGAGTAGGTTGTGAAAATTTTCTCCCATTCTGTAGGTTGCCTGTTCACTCTGATGGTAGTTCCTTTGCTGTGCAGAAGCTCTTGAGTTTAATTAGATCCCATTTGTCAATTTTGGCTTTTGTCCCCATTGCTTCTGGTGTTTTAGACGTGAAGTCCTTGCCCATGCCTATGTCCTGAATGGTAATGCCTATGTTTTCTTCTAGGGCTTTTATAGTTTTAGGTCTAACATGTAAGTCTTTAATCCATCTTGAATTAATTTTTGTATAAGGTGTAAGGAAGGGATCCAGTTTCAGCTTTCTATGTACGGCTAGCCAGTTTTCCCAGCACCATTTATTAAATAGGGAATCCTTTCCCCATTGCTTGTTTTTGTCAGGTTTGTCAAAGATCAGATAGTTGTAGATATGCGGCATTATTTCTGTGGGCTCTGTTCTGTTCCATTGAACCATATCTCTGTTTTGGTACCAGTACCATGCTGTTTTGGTTACTGTAGCCTTGTAGTATCGTTTGAAGTCAGGTAGCGTGATGCCTCCAGCTTTGTTCTTTTGGCTTAGGATTGACTTGGCAATGCGGGCTCTTTTTTGGTTCCATATGAACTTTCAAGTAGTTTTTTCCAATTCTGTGAAGAAAGTCATTGGTAGCTTGATGGGGATGGCATTGAATCTATAAATTACCTTGGGCAATATGGCCATTTTCACGATATTGATTCTTCCAACCCATGAGCATGGAATGTTCTTCCATTTGTTTGTATCCTCTTTTACTTCATTGAGCAGTGGTATCTAGTTCTCCTTGAAGAGGTCCTTCACTTCCCTGGCAAGTTAGATTCCTAGGTATTTTATTCTCTTTGAAGCAATTGTGAATGGGAGTTCACTCATGATTTGGCTCTCTGTTTGTCTGTTATTGGTGTATAAGAATGCTTGTGATTTTTGTACATTGATTTTGTATCCTGAGACTTTGCTGAAGTTGCTTATCAGCTTAAGGAGATTTTGGGCTGAGACAATGGGGTTTTCTAGATATACAGTCATGTCATCTGCAAACAGGGACAATTTGACTTCCTCTTTTCCTAATCGAATACCCTTTATTTCCTTCTCCTGCCTAATTGCCCTGGCCAGAACTTCCAACACTATGTTGAATAGGAGTGGTGAGAGAGGGCATCCTGACTTGTGCCAGTTTTCAAAGGGAATGCTTCCAGTTTTTGCCCATTCAGTATGATATTGGCTGTGGGTTTGTCATAGATAGCTCTTATTATTTTGAGATACATCCCATCAATACCTAATTTATTGAGAGTTTTTAGCATGAAGGGTTGTTGAATTTTGTCAAAGGCCTTTTCTGTATCTATTGAGATAATCATGTGGTTTTTGTCTTTGGTTCTGTGTATATGCTGGATTACATTTATTGATTTGCATATGTTGAGCCAGCCTTGCATCCCAGGGATGAAGCCCACTTGATCATGGTGGATAAGCTTTTTGATGTGTTGCTGGATTAAGTTTGCCAGTAGTTTATTGAGGATTTTTGCATCGATGTTCATCAGGGATATTGGTCTAAAATTCTCTTTTTTTGTTGTGTCTCTGCCAGGCTTTGGTATCAGGATGATGCTGGCCTCATAAAATGAGTTAGGGAGGATTCCCTCTTTTTCTATTGATTGGAATAGTTTCAGAAGGAATGGTACCAGCTCCTCCTTGTATCTCTGGTAGAATTTGGCTGTGAATCCGTCTGGTTCTAGACCTTTTTGGTTGGTAAGCTGTTAATTATTGCCTCAATTTCAGATCGTGTTATTGGTCTATTCAGAGACTCAACTTCGTCCTGGTTTAGTCTTGGGAGGGTGTATGTGTCAAGGAATTTATCAATTTCTTCTAGATTTTCTAGTTTATTTGTGTAGAGGTGTTTGTAGTATTCTCTGAAGGTAGTTTGTATTTCTGTGGGATCAGTGGTGGTATTCCCTTTATCATTTTTTATTCATCTATTTGATTCTTATCTCTTTTCTTCTTTATTAGTCTTGCTAGCTGTCTATCAATTTTGTTGATCTTTTCAAAAAGCCAGCTCCTGGATTCATTAATTTTTTGAAGGGTTTTTTGTGTCTCTATCTCCTTCAGTTCTGCTCTGATCTGTTATTTCTTGCCTTATGCTAGCTTTTGAATGTGTTTGCTCTTGCTTCTCTAGTTCTTTTAATTGTGATGTTAGGGAGTCAATTTTAGATGTTTCCTACTTTCTCTTTTTTTTACTGCTTTTTTATTTATTTATTTATATTATTATTATACTTTAAGTTTTATGGTACATGTGCACAATGTGCAGGTTTGTTACATATGTGTCCATGTATCATGTTGGTTAATGGGGGCAGCACACCTACTTTCTCTTGTGGGCATTTAGTACTATAAATTTCCCTCTACACACTGCTTTGAATGTGTCCCAGAGATTCTGGTATGTTGTGTCTTTGTTCTCGTTGGTTTCAAAGAACATCTTTATTTCTGCCTTCATTTCTTTATGTACCCAGGAGTCATTCAGGAGCAGGTTATTCAGTTTCCATGTAGTTGAGCGGTTTTGAGTGAGTTTCTTAATCCTGAGTTCTAGTTTGATTGCACTGTGGTCTGAGAGACAGTTTGTTATAATTTCTGTTCTTTTACATTTGCTGAGGAGTGCTTTACTTCCAACTATGTGGTCAGTTTTGGAATAGGTGTGGTGTGGTGCTGAGAAGAATGTATATTCTGTTGATTTGGGGTGGAGAGTTCTGTAGATTTCTATTAGGTCCGCTTGATGCAGAGCTGAATTCAATTCCTGGATATCCTTGTTAACTTTCGCTTGTTGATCCATCTAATGTTGACAGTGGGGTGTTAAAGTCTCCCATTATTATTGTGTGGGAATCTACGTCTCTTTGTAGGTCTCTAAGGACTTGCTTTGTGAATCTGGGTGCTCCTGTATTGGGTGCATATATATTTAGGATACTTAGCTCTTCTTGTTGAATTAATCCCTTTACTGTTATGTAATGGCCTTCTTTGTCTCTTTTGATCTTTGTTTGTTTAAAATCTGTTTTTATCAGAGACTAGGATTGCAACCCCTGCCTTTTTATGTTTTCCGTTTGCTTGGTAGATCTTCCTCCATCCCTTTATTTTGAACCTATGTGTGTCTCTGCACATGAGATGTGTTTCCTGAATACAGCACACTGATGGGTCTTGACTCTTTATCCAATTTGCCAGTCTGTGTCTTTTAATTGGAGCATTTAGCCCATTTACGTTTAAGGTTAATATTGCTAAGTGTGAATTTCATCCTGTCGTTATGATGTTAACTGGTTATTTTGCTCGTTAGTTGATGCAGTTTCTTCCTAGCCTCGATGGTCTTTACAATTTGGCATGTTTTTGCAGTGACTGGTATCAGTTGTTCCTTTCCATGTTTAGTGCTTCCTTCAGGAGCTCTTTTAGGGTAGGCCTGGTGGTGACAGAATCTCTCAGCATTTGCTTGTCTGTAAAGTATTTTATTTCTCCTTCACTTATGAAGCTTAGTTTGGCTGGATATGAAATTCTGGGTTGAAAATTCTTTTCTTTAAGAATGTTGAATATTGGCCTCCACTCTCTTCTGGCTTGTAGAGTTTCTGCTGAGAGATCAGCTGTTAGTCTGTTGGGCTTCCCTTTTTGGGTAACCCAACCTTTCTCTCTGGCTGCCCTTAACATTTTTTCTTTCATTTCGACTTTGGTGAATCTGACAATTACGTGTCTTGGAGTTGCTCTTCTCGAGGAGTATGTTTGTGGCATTCTCTGTATTTCATGAATTTGAATGTTGGCCTGCCTTGCTAGATTGGGGAAGTTCTCCTGGATAATATGCTGCAGAGTGTTTTCCAACTTGGTTCCATTCTCCCCGTCACTTTCAGGTACACCAATCAGACGTAGATTTGGTCTTTTCACATAGTCCCATATTTCTTGGAGGCTTTGTTCATTTCATTTTATTCCTTTTTCCCCTAAACTTCTCTTCTCACTTCATTTCATGCATTTGATCTTCAATCCCTGATACCCTTTCTTCCAGTTGATCGAATCAGCTACTGAAGCTTGTGCATTCATCATATAGTTCTCATGCCATGGTTTTCAGCTCCATCAGGTACTTTAAGGACTTCTCTGCATTGGTTATTCTAGTTAGCCATTCGTCTAATCTTTTTCAAGGTTTTTAACTTCTTTGCCATGGGTTCAAACTTCCTCCTTTAGCTTGGAGAAGTTTGATTGTCTGAAGCCTTCTTCTCTCAACTTGTCAAAGTCGTTCTCCATCCAGCTTTGTTCCATTGCTGGTGAGAAGCTGCGTTCCTTTGGAGGAGGAGAGGAGCTCTGATTTTTAGAATTTTCAGTTTTTCTAGTCTGTTTTTTCCCCATCTTTGTGGTTTTATCTACCTTTGGTCTTTGATGATGGTGATGTACAGATGGGTTTTTGGTGTGGATGTCCTTTCTGTTTGTTAGTTTTCCTTTTAACAGTCAGGACCCTCAGCTGCATGTCTGTTGGAGTTTGCTGGAGGTCCACTCCAGACTCTGTTTGCCTGGGTATCAGCAGCGGAGGCTGCAGAACAGCGAATATTGCTGAACAGCAAATGTTGCTGTCTGATTGTTCCTCTGGAGGTTTCATCTCAGAGGGGTACCTGGCCGTGTGAGGTATCAGTCTGCCTCTACTGGGGGGTGCCTCCCAGATAGGCTACTCGGGGGTCAGGGACCCACTTGAGGAGGCAGTCTATCCATTCTCAGATCTCAAACTCCATGCTGGGAGAACCGCTACTCTCTTCAAAGCTGTCAGACAGGGACATTTAAGTCTGCAGAGGTTTCTCCTGCCTTTTGTTCAGCTATGCCCTGCCACCACATGTGGAGTCTACAGAGGCAGGCAGGCCTCCTTGAGCTGCAGTGAGCTCCACCCAGTTTGAGCTTCCTGGCCACTTTGTTTACCTACTCAAGCCACAGCAATGGCAGACGCCCCTCCCCTAGCCTTGCTGCCGCCTTGTGGTTCGATCTCAGACTGTTGTGCTAGCAATGAGCGAGGCTCTGTGGCATTGGACCCTCTGAGCCAGGTGTGGGATATAATTTTCTGGTGTGCCGTTTGCTTAGACCATTGGAAAAGCACAGTATTAGGGTGGGAGTGACCTGATTTTCCAGGTGCCATCTGTCACAACTTTGCTTGGCTATGAAAGAAAATTCCCTGACCCCTTGTGCTTCCTGGGTGAGGCAATGCCTTGCCCTGCTTCGGCTCATGCTTGGTGTGCTGCACCCACTGTCCTGCACCCACTGTCTGACAAGCCCCAGTGAGATGAATCTGGTACCTCAGTTGGAAATGCAGAAATCACCCGTCTTTTGCGTCGCTCACGCTGGGAGCTGTAGACTGGAGCTGTTCCTATTCGGCCATCTTGGAGAAAACCCCCATTTTAGCATTTCTTGTTGGGCTGGAGTGGTAGTGACAAATTTCCTTAGCATTTATTTGCCTGAAAACGACTTTATTACTCCTTCATTTATGAAATTAGTTTTGCTGGAAACAAAATTATTGGATGACAGTTATTCTGTTTAATGAAGCTAAAGATAGAAGCCCAATCCTTTCTAGCTTGTAGGGTTTCTGCTGAGAGGTCTGATGTTAGGTTTTCCTTTATAGGTTAGCTGATACTTTTGTCTCACTGCTGTTAGAATTTTTTTTGTGAAAAGCCACCTCTTTTCATATGCAGGAATGTTGATGTTCCAAGTCGAAAGGAATAGCCTGATGACTATATGCCTTGGTGACATCCTCTTTGCCGTGACTTTCCCAGGATTTCTTTGAACTTCTTGTATTTGGATATCTAGATCTCTAGCAATGCCAGGGAAGTTTTCCTTAATTATTCCCTCAAATGAGTTTTCCAAACTTTTTGCTTTCTCTTCTCTCTCAGGAACACCAGTTATTCTTAGGTTTGGCCATTTTATGAAATCCCATATTTCTTAGAGACGTTGTTCATTTCTTTTTTGTTCTTTTTTCTTTATTTTTGTCTGATTGGGTTAATTTTTCTTGCATTGTCTTTGATCTCTGAAATTCTTTCTTCTACCTGTTCTAGTTTTTTGTTAACATTTTCCATGGCATTTTGTAATTTCCTAAATGCATCTTTTATTTCCAGAGGTTTTGATTGATTTTCCTCTAAGATATCTACCTATTTCTTTAGAAAAATTTTCATTCATATCCTGAATTGTTTTTAAAATTTCTCTGTTGGTTTTCACCTTTCTCTGGTATCTCCTTGTGGAGCTTAATAACCAATGTCTGTCTTTCTTTCTCTTTCTTTCTTCTTTCTTTCTTTCTTTCTTTCTTTCTTTCTTTCTTTCTTTTCTTTCTTTCCTTCCTTTCTTCCTTCCTTTCCTTCCTTTCTTCCTTCCTTCTTTCCTTTCCCTCCTCCTCCTTCTTCTCCTTCTTCTTTCTCCTCATCCTCCTTCCTCTCCTGCCCCTCCTACTTCCTACTCTCCCCCTCCCCTTCCTCCTCCTTCCCGCCCCCTTCTTTTTCTTCTTCTTCAGGTAGAGATGAGTTCTCACCATGTTTCCAAGGATAATCTTAAACTCCCGAGCTCAAGTGATCCTCTGATCCTCCCACCTCAGCCTCCCAAATTGCTAAGATTACAGGAGTGAGCCACTGCACCTTGTCAAACTTTTGAATTATTTATCTGGTATTTCAAAGATTTCATCTTGGTTTGGATCCCCACAACAGTCCCCAGAGTGTGATGTTCCCCTTCCTGTGTCCATGAGTTCTCATTGTTCAATTCCCACCTATGAGTGAGAATATGCGGTGTTTGGTTTTTTGTCCTTGTGATAGTTTACTGAGAATGATGTTTTCCAGTTTCATCCATGTCCCTACAAAGGACATGAACTCATCATTTTTTATGGCTGCATAGTATTCCATGGTATATATGTGCCACATTTTCTTAATCCAGTCTATCGTTGTTGGACATTTGGGTTGGTTCCAACTCTTTGCTATTGTGAATAGTGCCACAGTAAACATACGTGTGCATGTGTCTGTTTTATTTCTTAACTTTGCCTTTAGGGACAGCTTCCCAGAAGAAGTGGCATTTGAATTGAGTTGAATAGTGATTATCCAGGTAGGCAAGGGCCTACAAGGTGAGGGAATATATTCTGGGCCAAGTTGAGACCTGAAAGGTGTTTCTGAATCTCAGGTTCAAGGGAGTGCTGAGAAAGATGGGAAGTGAGTCTCCCAAGGTGTTAGAGTTAGGTTTGAAGCCTTGTAACAAAATCAATATACCCATCTTGTCCTAGGATTCAGTATGTGACTACTTGAGCAGGCTATTTCCTGCACAGGAGCACCTGGCCAGTGGAGGCTAAACTCCCATTTTCTAGGTGGTAGGCCCTGGCTTTGGGTAACTTTAGCCCAGAGGAAGTATACACTTGTTTGTCTCATTCAACTGGAGTGGGTGCTTTTTCTAATTCATCCACTGAGTTGCCATTTTTGTGATTCATTCTCCGGGAGGAGACACTTATTCTTATTTCACACAGAGGCTCAGTTTGGTTGACTGTTACCTTGCCTGGTGGTGTTCAAAAATTCCTGTTCTCTAGAAAAGGAAAGTTTTTCTTACTGATCTCAGTATAAGAGTCCCTGAATAGAAAACAAGTAGAGAACCCAAGTAAATAACATGTATAGTAAATACATTTTTCCTTCCCAGAAGGGAAGTATCTATCATTTTACCCATCTGGCTATTCCTCCTTCTCCTTCTCCTTCTCCTTCTCGTTCTCCTTCTCCTCTCCTTCTTCTTCTTCTTCCCCTAATCAAACTATTTGCTTAAAAGAATTTTGGCCTCTATTTTGCTTCCTCAATCTGTGCAATGGAGATAATGCCAGCACCTACTTCATGGAGCTCATGAAGCTTTAATATCGTAATTCATATCAAGATATTTAGAGTAATGTCTGCCAAATAAGATGTGCTTGAGAAGCATTAGTTTTCCTTCTCCTCCCTCCCTCTTCCTTCTCAGCTTCTCCTTGTACTTTTTCTTCTCTCCTTCCACTCCTTTTTCTTCTCTCCTTCCACTCCTTTTTCTAGAAGAACAAATGACCGTTTGCATCAATATGGTCTCCTCCTTTCTTGCCTGCTGGCTGCCTCCTGCCCAAATCACTGTGAATTAATTGGAGAGTCCTTATCATATTTACATAATGTTAAATAGCTTTTAAGGTATGAATATTTTGAGGATTAATAGCATTCTTTTTTCTGATATAGGTGTAATGTAATCACACAGCCCTATTGACTGTTCTATCCATTTAAATGATTTTTATTAACATTATCAAGGAATGGTCTTTATCTTTAAACTCTGTTTTTATAATGAACTATGCAAAAACCTCCAGGCACATTAAACTGGCATGAAATCTTTAACTAATTAAATGAGTCAAGATGGTCTAATAGTAAAAACGTTTTTACAATTTTAAGTGAATAAGTCAGCATCTATGAATTAATTTAAAATAAATGTATAATTCTTATGAAAGTATTTCAGTTCATTTTATTATGCCCAGTTTTTTTTTAAAGAAATGCATCTCCAAATCCACCAATTCCCAGGTTTTGCTCATAAAGAGCTGAAAAATTGATAACTTGAAGTAACACATATTTTGAAAATTATACACAGAATGACTTAGAATGAATTATGTAATTGTTTTTCCTGCCAGTGGATTTGTTTATTTCTTCATGTTGTTTTAAAAAGAGCAATGTAAAAATTATTTTGCATTTCATAAGTAGACTAGCTGCAAGATGGGGGCATTATAAATTCACCATTGCAAATTCCCAAACCCAGGTCTGCTAGCTGGTAGTTGAAAATTACGTAGAGGTACCATTATGAAACTAATGAGAACAGGTAGAATAAAAGTCAACATCTATCAAATACCTGTTTACTACAGAGAGCTTTAAGATTTGCTTTAGTGGAAATGGGCTCTTGGTGCATAAGAGATTATAAAATAAATCATGTATTACTTGCTTATTCCATCCCTTTTATACATTTTGTTCTATTACAATTTTGAAGAAGAAACATGATTTTGTTTTCTTTGATTAATTTTCTTATTGGGAGGGTATTCATCATGTAAAAGCATACTAAGACTAATGGTTGCAAGAAATGGAATATTTGACTGCATAATAAGTACTGGTAATGCTTACTCAGCTATGTCTTCAGGAAGATTATTATGATCACTTCTTTTTTTAAGGCTGAATAATACTCCACTCTATATACAATGCATTTTCTTTATCCATTTGTCTGTCAATGGACATTTAGGTTGTTTCTATATCTTGGCTATTGTGAATAATGTTGCAATGAACATGGGAATGCAGGTATCTTAATAAGGCGATTTCATCTCCTTTGGGTATAGACCCAGAAGAGGGATTGGTAACTTGCCTTTTGCTACAACATGGATGGGTCTGGAGGACATTATATTAAGTGAAATAAACCAGACACAGAAAGAGAAATATTGCATGATCTCACTTATATGTGGGAACAAAAAGAGCTCCAGTACATAGAGACAGAGAATGAAATAGCGGTTAACATGAGCTGAGGGTAGGGAGAGGAAATGGTGAGATGTAGGTCAAGGACAGAAAATAACAAATATGTAGGATGAACATGGTTAGAGATCTAATGTACAACACGAATAAAGTTAACAAATTGTAGTGTATTAAGGATTTTTGTTAAATAAGTATATTTTAAGTGCTCTTGTCACAAAAAAGTAACTATGTGAAATGATAGATATGTTAATCTCCCTCACCATAACAACCATTTTACTATCTATATGTATCCCATAACATCATGTTGTAAACCTAAAATATACACGATAAATTTTTTTTTTAAAAAAGAAGGTTATTAGGTACACTTAAGTTAGTCTGGAAAAGGATAAATTATTTTCTCTTGGGACTTCTGCAAACAAACATGGATTTTTACATAGTCTAGTTTAGAAATATATATTTTCTTTAGTTTGTTTTTCTGGAAGAAAAATAGATTTCACAGAAATGCTACACTTCATTTCTTATTTTTTTTTAGATTCCTTGAGAATAAGAAAAAAGAGCAGATCATATTCCTATGTGGTCTGGAAAGAATTTGATTTTTCCAGAATTTTAAACAATTCTGCCAGATGAGGGCTTCAGGAGTATAATGATCCCCCTTGTCGCAATTTTAGGCATACATCTATTACTCTTAAGTGATAACTGATAACTCTTAAAATCAGCTTACCTAGAGGATAACTGGTACTGATTGATGGACTGTGGAGGCAACCAAGTTTCACTTATGAGAAGAACAGATATCATTATGTCATTCCATTATGATTGCCCTCCCCCATTTTAAAATAAAATATCCAAAGAAAAAGAGACAAGGATTATAAATAATTATGGTAGAAGGAGCCATCCATTACTTTCAGAAGTTCCTGGTCTGGATGGATTAACAGACTAGACAAACATAAATGACTCTATGTATTGAATAACACAATTGTTGTACCAGTTTTATGTTATAGTTGTTAAAGTACAAGTGATGAACTCAGACAGTCCAGTTCAAAATCTTGTTCTGCCATGCTCTAGCTATGTGGTTCTGGACAAGTGTTTAAGCTCTTTAAGCATCAATTTTCTCATCTGTTTAATGGGGATAAGAGTACACATGTTAAATGTTTTTTTTTTTTTTTTTTGGTGAGGATTAAATGAGCTAATGCTCATGCACAAGTGCTTAGTACATAATAAGGGCTCAACTAATGTAAGTTATTTTGGCTAGATGTAAGCTCATGGATAACAGAGCCCTTAATTGATAAAGCGGCTGAGGGTAGAGCAGTGATCTCAGTCAGGTGGCATAGGTCAAGGAGCACATCCTGTAGAAGAGAAGAGAAAATTTGACTTTGTTTTTGAAGTGCCAGTGAATATTCATTGATGAAGAAAGGAGAAGGAATATTTCAGGCACTGGAGCTGGCATGCAACTAAAAACAGACATGCTTGTGAGACTACATAAATCATGCTGATTGGAGTTTGGAAATAGATTTACTTGGCCAGAGGTAGATTTGTACAGGAAAGCAAGAAAGGATGGAGTTGATTACATAAATGGCCAGATGTATGTTAGCTTACATTTAAAAAATCTCTTTGGCAATAGAGAGCTTTTGTATCTTTAAACAAAAGAATGAGATTATAAAACAAATATTTGTCAAAGTGATTTCAGCAGCAGTTTCTGGGTTGGGTAGGGAGACAATGGTATCTATGAAGGGTGTTGATAATCCAGGTACTGCCGACATAGTTCCAGGAAATGTCCACGGAATTGGAAAGCAAGAATGTAATTCCGAGAGGTAGTTTGTATGCAGGAATAATACAGTTTGGTAATAGACTTAAGGTGGGAACCCAAATAGAGTAGTTGATAATAATACCTTAAGTTATTACCTTATCTGCTTACCTGTTATATAAATAGAACGTCCCATTTCACCACATAACATTCATGCCGGAAATGGAGGAAGAGACACAATTTGTTTAAAAACTTCATCAGGGATTCTACAATGATGATATCAAAGTTCCAGATTTTGGTTGCTCCAAAGGAACCTTGTTATTGAGGGACTGGAGGGAGATAAATTACTCTGCATGAGCAAATTACATATGTGTGTATATATTTATTAAAATATATATTTTGCTCCTGATTAAGTTGTTTTAGGAGGGGGATGTGAGAAAGGCAGAGGAGACAGAGAATAGCCAAAAATTTTAATGAATGGAGATGTCATCTATTACATGTGAGTTTTTGTGTAGTGCTGTTTTGTATATATATAGTCTGTCTCAATTTACGACATATACATATTCAGTATTCCCAGACACTCAGACACCAACGTCATGCCACCAGGGGTGAGTGTTTTAATTTGTGTGTTTGTAAATTATGGAGGTTGATGTAGTGTGGAGGATAACTTAGGCTTAGGAAGGAAAGATGATCCTTAGACTGAACTAACTGTGCAGAGACTGGAGCTGGGAGGGAGAGGTGTTCATGATAATATAACTCTGGCAATCTGCAGAAATCCCGGGGATGACATGAGTTTCCTGCAAGTCATTTGATGTGGACTTCAGCTTCTTACTGTGACTTTCAGGGACAAACTGACAGGCTGAATTTTTATGGGGATAAAGTCATCTTTACATTCTTACTTTTGTAGGGATAAGCAGTGCCTAAATATGTCTGCTGCTTTTAGTATTATATGCCCAAAGAGCCCCTTCCAATCTCCTCTTTGGCTAAGCTGCTCTCAATGGCTTCCTGATGCTGCTGCCCAGAAAGGAGCCTCAGAGGAGTTAATTTGCCAGCCAGACTGGTTTGGCTCCTCTCAGCCTTTTCACAGACACTGAAACATCGCGCTGTGCGTGCCTGTGTCCTTCTGACTTAACCTAAGGACAGAAAGTCTCCTTCTCCCACTCATTTGTCAATAAAGATGGTGGTTAGAGATGATCTTTTTTTTTTATTATTGTACTTTAAGTTTTAGGGTACATGTGCACAATGTACAGGTTTGTTACATATGTATCCATGTGCCATGTTGGTGTGCTGCACCCATTAACTCGTCATTTAGCATTAGGTGTATAGAGATGATCTTTTTACGGCAGAGTAACATTTAGAAATTTTACATACTTAACATCTGCACCCAGAATTGCTGGGAAGATCTGAGGCACTAGATATTTTCTGCAAATGCTCCTTTACTTATGATGGGGTCACTTTCTGATAAACCTATCCTAAGTGGAAAATACTGAAAATTGAGACACACTAGACAAGGCTATAGTTCTGGCTGGCAACCCTGGGCAAGTTATTTCTCCTCTCGAAGCTTCTAATGTTCAGCTGAAAGACATGGATAACCAAGCCCACCTCATAAGGTCATTGTAAGTTTTAAAAGGGAGAACAAAGGCAAAGCCCTCATCATACAGGGCTTGATGCTCAACGATAAGGGAGGAATGTGGGCCCTGACTCTGAGACAGTGGTGGCAGCTTCCAGATTCACCTGGGTGGTGCACTGGTTCAGGCGGAGCACCAGACTATTATGGACTGAATTGTATCTTCCAAAATTCATATGTTTAAGCTCTAATCCAATGTGACTTGTGTCCTCATAAGAAAAGGAAATATAAGCAGACAGAAAGACACCAGAGACTTACACACACACACACACACACAAAAGGACATGAAGACACAGGGAGAAGGTGGACATCTGCAAGCGAAGGAGAGAGGTCTTAAGAGAAACCAAAGCTGTCAACACCCTAATTTTAGAATTCCAGCCTCCAGAACTGTGAGAAAATAAATTTCTGTTGTTTTTTTAAAAAGAGAAAATATTTTAAGTTGAATGTGTGTTCTTGACTTACAGTATTTTCAACTTATGATGGGTTTATTTGTACACACTCCCATTGTATGACATAGCTCCATACACCTGTACATTGAGGAGCATACTGAAAATATACCTGTTTCACACCATGATAAAGTTGAAAAATTGCTATCCACTTGGAGTCATCTCTTGGTCTTTATCTCATGTTTGTTCTTTTTTCTTTTTGGTTATAATGCAATTCTTAAATTAAATGTCACAAAGCACAAGCCAAATAAATATGTCACCTGACTTTTTTGCTATTATTATTATACTTAAATATTTTTTCTGCTTCATAGCAGAATATTTTGCTGTTGAAATGAAATGAGAAAGGATGGAATTGATTAGATAAATGACAAGATGTATGTTAGCTTACATAAAAAATCCATTTGGCAATAGGGAGCTTTTTTGCCTTTAAACTAAAGAATGAAATTATAGAACAAATATTTGTGAAAGCGAAATGAGGGTTGTGGGTGGGAAGTTAGGTGAAAAGAAAATAGGGAGAATTGTGTAGGTATGTTGCTGGTAACAGGATTAGGAGCAGATCCCTTGGGCTGGAATCCCTGCTCTTCCACTTTCTAGCCGGTAACCTTAAATAAGTTAAACTCCCTACTTTTTAAACTCATGTAAAATGGAGTTCATAATAGTTCCTACCTCATAGGTATAAGATAATTCATGTAAAACTCCTAGAATAGTCCTTGATACCTAATGAGTGCTTGGTTAGCTATTTATTATTATTATGATTATTATAACATTATTATTTACAAGAAAAATCAATCTACTGAAAAAATCAATCGCATTATTTCATTGGTTTCATCTTGTTTTTGACTCAAAGTGACACTTTTTTATTTGATTATTTACGATAGTCAATACATTTGCTTTCATATGACTTATGGCTCTGTTCAAATGCAAATTCATATTTAAAAGCCTAAACATTTGATACAAGTAGAGATATGCCAAGAATGTTCCATTGAACTTGCAGACAGCACCAAAAAATAGAATCTCTTTAATAATTTCAGCATGATTAGAAAGAATGTAGTCTCCCCAAGTGGGACTACATTTGAAAATGTAGGTTCTGTTTGTTTGTTCACAACAAACTCATTCATAATACTGTAATAGAAAAATGGCTCCCCAAAGATGTTCACATCTTAATTCCCGGAACCTGTGAACTGTTAAATTACATGGCAAGGAGGAATTAAAGTTGCTAATCAGCTGACTTTGAGACGGGTAGATTATTCTGGATTATCTAGGTGGGCTTAATGTAATCGTAGGCTCCTTATAGGTTAAAGATGGAAGGAGAGTCAGTGTCAGAGTGGTGCAGTGTGTGAAGTTTATCCACCCATTGCTGGCTTTAAAGATGAGAGGGGGCCAGGAGCTAAATTTGTGGGCAGCCTCCAGAAGCTAGAAAGGTAAGGAAACAGATTTTCCTCTAGAAAGAACCCCTAGAGCCTCCAGAAAGAACACAGCTCTGCTGCCACCTTGACTTTAGCTCAATGAGATCCATTTCAGACTTCTGATTTCTAGAACTGTTAAATAATGAATCTGTGTTGTTTTAAGCCACCACGTTTTTGGTAATTTGTTATAGCAGCAACAGGAAACTAATACAATGTCTTACTTTGTCATGTTTCATACCATGGGTTAAGTTTAAAACTATAGTTTTTTTGTTTGTGTTTTTTTTTAAAATTTTATTATTATTATACTTTAAGTTTTAGGGTACATGTGCACAACGTGCAGGTTTGTTACATATGTATACATGTGCCATGTTGGTGTGCTGCACCCATTAACTCGTCATTTAGCATTAGGTATATCTCCTAATGCTATCTCTCCCTCCTCCCCCCACCCCACAACAGTCCCCGGTGTGTGATGTTCCCCTTGCTGTGTCCATGTGTTCTCATTTTTAGGATACTCGGAAGTAGGATAAAGATCACTTTCAGAAAGGAGTACAACAGAAAAATTCCCACCCAAAGTGTCAATGTCACTAAAGGAATATTCTCTGCTATTTAAGTGGAAAAGTGATTTCCCTTTCCATTTCGTCAGGCAGAGATTATTATACATTTTGAAGCACATGTTGGAGCTTGGAAGAAGAATGAAGGATAAATAAGGGTCTTGTGCTATGGACAAAGCAAATCATGGAAGAGAATCTTACCTTGGGCAGAATGGCTGTGTTTGTGGAAAGTCTGAAGAGATTAAACTGATGAAGCTTCTATTTATAGAACTATTCTGATTGTTTCTGTTTTCCCCAGGCTACTGGAGGTAAATACATATGCTATTCATTGACGAATATGTTTTATTTTTCTGTCAAAATATATGTGATAGAGTATCTGCAACTTTTGCATATATTAAAGCTACAAAGAGAACAAAGGGACAACTTAAAAAGATGATAGCGTGTAAGTTGGCATGAGCTAAGGAAGTTTATGTGCTAAAATGATTATTTGGCAGCATAATTTTGTGAAAGGGGGCATGACATATGTAGGACATGCAAGATGAAGCTCAAAACTGAAAGGAGCATATTCTCAAAATGGATCACAGGGAAGGATTCAAACAAGAGAATCTCAATAGAATTATTACAGCCAAAAGAGGCAAAGAAAATGAAGAGGCTAGCTGAGCTAATGCTAACTGAAGGAATTAAAAGGAATAAGCATGCTCATTTATAATTTTATCATGGAAAAATAAATACAAGTGGGAGAATGGCCCATCAATAAATGAGGAGGGAGGAGAAATCAATGTTAGTTGTAAAATGTCTGAGCTATTGAACTGCTGTTTTCAAGTCAGTCTTTATAAAGAAATAGGGGTCTGGATAATTAGGAAGTAATTAAGGACCAACCGATTTTCAGGAACTATTGATGATAAATAAGTAAATAATTACCACTTGCATTAACAAAATGTGTGCGTATGTAGAAGAAATGCATTCTATATAAATGTCCACGTTTTGATGGTAATTATTGTACCACTTGTTTAACTAGCCAATGGGTGGGGGAAAAATAACCCACCTCCAAACATGCACAATTAAATAGATGCAATGATTTGGTCAGAGGAAAAAGACCAAGGTATGAGCTTTTCAGGCTGAAATTAAAATAATCTGCTATCAGCTTATCTAAACAAATTAAATAACAAAACACACACAGCAAACAATGCTATAGTAAAATAATTTAGTCTGGAGTTGCCAGGTGTGGGATTAGGAACTGTACAATGCAAAGTATCTTTCTTAGTTGTCCAGTGAGCCTGGACCACCCAAAAGACTGATTTTACAATTTTTACAAGTGCCACATAACTGGGAGATTTACATCTCTCAGAACTAAAATTTTATGGAAAATTGTAAACTTTCCAGTTTGTGCTACATAATGTGGACCTAGGTATGAGCTGGCTATATAGTCTGAATTGGATAAACATGTCTCCTACACTTTTTAAACATGGATGAATTGATGCAAGAATGGAGTTTTTTTTTTTTTTTTTTTTTTGGTAATTCAGAGGTAGTACAGAGTGGCAAAGAACAAAAGATTTTCAGTCAGACAGACCTAGTTCAGAATCTTGCCTCAAACTCATGCAATGAGCACATGGACAAATGCTTTAACCTTTTTGAGGGATGGTAATTATATTTACTACATATGCTAGTATGAAGATAAAGTGAAGTCGTAGATATACAGTTCTTGGCACAAAGAAGATAATAAATAAAACTTATTATCATAATAATATGGTAGAGTTAAGTATAACATGTGATATAAATGCTTGCTCAGAAGCTAGAGAATCCAGAATCTATTTTTGTTTTAATTTTGAATGACATAGAACTTGTGAGACTGGTACTTGATAAATGGTAGCTATTAATGGTATTTATTATTTAGCCCTGTTACCTTAGAAAAATTATAGTCTCATTTGACCTCATTTTCCACCTACATTAGGATTAACCTATTTTTTGGCAGCATTTTGGTATTCTGAGCATTATTGGAGCACATGGTTCCTGAAGGAATTTGGGTTTACTTGGAGAGGTAAAACTAATATATAGGAAACAACTGGAGGTAAAAGTGGGTCTAACTTACCACAAGTACTCCAGGAGTTCAGAGAGCAGAGAAGGTAGGGCATTGTAGTAACAGAAGGTATGGCAAGGACAAAGTGGTGCTTACTTTGGGCCTTGAGGATTATTTAAGATTTGTACAGATGAAGAGATGATGATGAAGAGGCTGGAATGGTTTTTGGGTGGGAAACCAGCCTAAGCTGGTGTGAAAGTAGAAATGAATGCATCTAGTGATTACATCTCTGAAACATGGGGCATGTGATCTGGTATAAGATATGAGATTGCATCAGAATATTTGAAATTGGGCTATTGGTCCACATATGAGGAGAGGTTAATAGATGTTGACTAGAAGGGAGTGTTAAAGTTGGATAAATAACTGGAGGACAAAGCAGAAAGCTGCTATCACTTGCAATAACTGCCTTTCTAAGGGTGTTGTGGCTTTAGATGAAATGAGATATTTGAATCCCTAAAGCAGTTTTCTTTTTGTGGGAGCTCTACAACCATCCATGGAAATTTCACTTTTCTTGTCTGAGTCCTCCACTAGTCTATGAGCCTCTTAAGGTAGGAAACAGGTTTCGTTTATTTCCATATATGAGCACTTAACACAGTACCTGTCACATAATAACAAATGTGAAATATTTGTGGCATGAATGAAAGTTTCTGTATAGTTACAAACGTGAAATAACGTTTTATTTTTCTTGTGCTCTGTCGCAGAGGCTGGAGTGCAGTGGCACAATGTTGGCTCACTGCAACCTCTGCCTCTGGGGTTCAAGCAGTTCTCCTGCCTCAGCCTTCCAAGTAGCTGGGACTACAGGTGCGTTGCCACCATGCCCGGCTTATGTTTTGTATTTTTAGTAGAGATGGGAGTTCACCATGTTGGCCAGGTTGGTCTCGAACTCCTGACCTCAAACAATCTGCCTGCCTCAGCCTCCCAAAGTGTTGGGATTACAGGCGTGAGCCACTGCACCTGGCCAAAATAGCATTTAATATTTGTGTTTTATTACATTTACTTTAGTTTTACATTTTATCTACTTCTAAAAGTTTTTACAGTGGCTTGCACATTGAAATAGAATATCTGCTAAGAAACAGGTCATATTTCAGAAAGATAAAATTCCCCTCCTTTTAGGCACCAAGGCCAAACAGATTATAATATTCAGGGAAGACAATTTGGATTTGGTTTCTGGCAGCTGTAACATAAAGAGAATCATATGTGCTTTCCTTTTCTGATATGCAGTCTACAACATTTAAGTACAGAGAAAGAGTTTTCTCTGGAAACAAACTTGAGGAGGAAGTGATCACATGGGACCTTGTAATATTTCAATTAAACATTCCTATATAAGGAAGTATGTTCAATTAGATGTGAGTGAGCATAAAATAGGCTCTAGAGAGAATTTGGCACTGAAACCAACCCCATTTCTTCTGGCTTTCCAGATGGTTCAGGGATGAAATTTACCTCATTGTTGCAGTTGTTGTTGTTGTTGTTCTTAAATTTTGGAACTGCTGTGCATCTGGAAAAAATAATCAGGAATTCAATTGTTTAAAAAGTAAAGATATTTAGGTACAGATAAAGAATGGGGCTCACTTAAATGATTTTTCTTTGAAACATGGTAACATGGTAAATAACCTAGAGAATAGCATTAAACACTTTGCAGAATCGTGGGTTATAAATCTGTAACAACACTTTGATTAATTTGGAATCTTCATGAGCAGAGATGAAGAAAATAGTCCTTGAATTGATTTCCACATTATGCTGATTTTGTGATCATCTGTGTACCAAGAGACCACCCAATTTATCTCTGTTGTAACTAATACCAGATTTTTGTCCTGGGTTTGAAATCTCTGGCTATGACATGCAACATATTTAAAAAATCTGTTTGATTGATAGTTTAATCATTGTTCCCCATTACATCAGCAGCCAGGCCTACTATTCCAAGTTTGAAGGATTGTTGTGCCTCTGTCCCTGTGTCACATAAAGTACTTGTGGCTTGCCAATGGTAGATCTGATTGCAGCTTTATAGAATTCAGACATAGCTGAAAGTTTAAATGTTATTTTATGTTTTAGATAGCACATGATTTCTATTCCTCCTGTTATAAAGTAAAATCAACTTTCCAGTTGTTTTCATCATGTGCTCTTGTGTCTTCTTTCTTCCATATTTATATGAGTATAAAAATTTTATACTTTTGAAAAACTATTGGGAAAAGCCAGTTGCCACTTGCTCTTTTTGAACCTAAGTAGGCAAACATACAACCAAGTTTTCATATGGTGTAGTTGTAAGTTCTTCCTGTTGGTCAGTGTCATTATTCTGGGGTTTCTATGTGATTTAACAGTCAGGTAAATCAGCACAACTTTAGAGGCTGAAAGAAATTCAACCAAGCCTAAAAAAATGCCTATATCTAAGTATAACATTTAATTGAACTTGGCATTGTCATTCATCTGCTGATGGTATACTCTGTTGCCCAGACAAAATTAAGTAGGTAAAATCTGTCTGCAGGGATTCTGCTTCATAGGCATTCTCTATGATTTCTCTACTCGTTTTATGACATTTTTAGGTTTTCATGTGGTTAGCTTTGTGTCCCCACCCAAATCTCATCTTGAATTGTAATCCCCAGAATCCCCATGTGTCAAGGGAGAGACCAGGTGGATGTAATTGAATCATGTCGACGGTTTCCCCCATGCTGTTCTTGTGATAGTGAGTGAGTTCTCACGAGATCTGACAGTTTTATAAGAGGCTCTCTGCCACTTTGCTTAGCACTTCTCCTTCTTTCTGCCTTGTCAAGAAGGTGCCTTGCATCCTCTTTGTCTTCTGCCATGATTGTCAGTTTCCTGAGGCCTCTCCAGCAATGCTGAACTGTGAGTCAATTAAACCTCTTTCCTTTATGAATCACCTAGTTTCAGGCAGTTCTTTATAGCAGCATGAAAAAGACTAATATAGTAAATTGGTACCACAGAGAGTGGGGTGCTGCTATAAAGATACCTGAAAATGTGGAAGTGACTTTGGAACTGGGTAACAGGCAGAGGTTGGAACAGTTTGGAGGGGTCAGAAGAAAACAGGAAGATGTGGGAAAGTTTGGAGCATCCTAGAGACTTGTTGAATGGTTTTGACCAAAATGCTGATAGTGATATGGACAATGAAATCCAGGCTGAGGTGGTCTCAGATGGAGATGAGGAACTTGTTGGGAACTGGAGCAAACGTGACTCTTGCTATGCTTTAATAAAGAGACTGGTGGCATTTTGCCCCTGCCTTAGAGATCTGTGGAACTTTGAACTTGAGAGAGATGATTTAGGGTATCTGGTGGAAGAAATTTCTAAGCAGCATAGTGTTCAAGAAGTAACTTGGGTGCTCTTAAAAGCATCCAGTTTTATGTATTCACAAACAGATGATTTGGAATTGGAACTTATGTTTAAAAGGGAAGCAGAGCAGAAAAACTTAGAATATTTGCAGCCTGACAATGTGACAGAAAAGAAAAACCCATTTTCTGAGAAATTCAAGCCTGCTGTAGAAATTTGCATAAGTAACAAGGAGCCAAATGTTAATCACCAAGACAATGAGGAAAATGTTTCCAGGATGTGTCAGAGATCTTCACGGCAGTCCCTCTCAGAGGCCTAGGAGAAAAAAACGGTTTTTTGGGCTGGGCCTGGAGCCCCACTGCTCCATTCAGGAGCAGCCTTGGGACTTGGTGCCCTGCATCCTAGCCATTCCAAAAAGGGGCCATGGTACAGCTAGGGCCATTGCTTCAGAGGGTGCAAACCTCAAGCCTTGGCAGCTTACACATGGTATTGGGCTTGTGGGGTACACAGACATCAAGAATAGAGCTTTGGGAACCCCTGTCTAGATTTCAGAGGATGTATGGAAATGCCCAGATGTCCAGGCAGAAGTTTGCTGTAGTGGTGGAGCCCTCATGGAGAACCTCTCCTAAAGCAGTGGAGAAGGGAAATGTGAGGTGGGAGCCCCCACACAGAGTCCCCACTGGGACACTGCCTAGTGGAGCTGTGAGAAGAGGACCACCATCCTCCAGACCACAGAATGGTACATCCACCGACAGCTTGCGCTGTGCACCTGGAACAGCCACAGACACTAAAATCCAGCTCGTGAAAGCAGCCAGGAGGAGGGCTGTACTGTACCCTGCAAAGCCACAGGGGCAGAGCTGCCCAAGGCCATGGGAACCCACCTTTTGCATCAGTGTAATCTGGATGTGAGACATGGAGTCAAAGGAGATCATTTTGGAGCTTTAAGATTTGACTGCCTGGCTGGATTTTAGACTTGCATGGGGCCTGTAGCTCATTTGTTTTGGCCAATATCTTCCATTTGTAATGGGTGTATTTACCCAATACCTGTGCCCCTATTGTATCTAGGAAGTAACTAACGTGCTTTTTATTTTGTAGGCTCATAGGTGGAAAAGACTTGCCTTGTCTCAGATGAGACTTTGGATTTGGACTTTTGGGTTAGTGCTGGAATGAATTTGAATTAAGACTTTGGGGGAGTGTTGGGAAGGCATGATTTGTTTTGAAATGTGAAAGGGACATGAGATTTGGGAAGGGCCAGGGCAGAATGATATGGTTAGGCTTTGTGTCCCCACCCAAATCTCATTGAATTATAATCCCCACATGTCAAGGGAGAGACAAGGTGAGGTAATTGAATCATAGAGGCAGTTTATTCCATGCTGTTCTCATGACAGTGAGTGAGTTCTCACAAGATCAGATGGTTTTATAAGGGGCTCTTCCCCCCTTTGCTGAGTACTTCTCCTTCCTGCCATCTTGTGAAGAAGGTACTTTGCTTCCCCTTCGCCTTCTGCCATGATTATAAATTTCCTGAGGTTTCCTTAGTCATGCTGAACTGTGAGTAATTAAACCTCTTTCCTTTATAAATTACTCAGTCTTGGGTATGCCTTTATTAGCAGCATGAGAACAAACTAATACAACTTTTTAATTTTATTGAGACTTGATTTATGTCCCAGAGATTATGGGCTCATTTTGTAAATGTTTTGTGTGAACTTGAAAGTAATTCTGTTGGTGTTGGTCTGTAATTTTCAATTATGTCAATTGGTGGATAGTCTGTAATTTTCAATTATGTCAATTGGTTGATAGTCTGTGTCAAGCCTTTAATATCCTTACTAATTTTCTGTCCATGTATTCTATCAGTTATTGAGAGAAAAGGGTGAAATCTCTGCCTATGTGGATTGTGATTTGTCTAGTTCTCCTTGTGGTTTAATCAGTTTTTGTTTCATACATTTTGGAGTTTGTCATTAGGTGCATACACATTTATAAGTGTTATGTCCACTTACTGAATTGACCCTCTTATCAGTAGAAAATGACCCTGTTTATTACTGTTAGTATTGTTTGCCCTAAAAAGCAAGAATATTTACTATGTCTGGTATTAATATAGCCACTTCAATTTTCTTTTAATCAGTGTTAGCACACTATATCCCCAATTCTTTTAGCTTTAGCCTGTTTGTGACTTTATATTCGACTCCTGATTTTTAAACCAGTCTGACAATTGCTGCCTCTTAATTGGAGCATTTAGGCCATTTATGTTTAGTTTGATTATTACTCTAGCTGGCTTTAAACTTACCACCTTGACTTTTTTCTATTTCCTCATCTTTTCTTCCTTCTCCTTTATTGTCTTTATTTACCTCATTTGGATTGAATATTATAACTCCATTTTATCTCCTTTGTTATTCTTTTAGCTATAACTCTTTGTTAATTTAGTGATTGATTTAGGGTTTATAGAGATAAATTAGAGATGCCACACCTCTCATATTGAATGCCAGACCTTACTTATAGTATAAAAACCTTATAACAGTACACTTCCACTTCTTCATTCCTAGACTTTGTGCTATTTATGTCTTACATTTTATTTCTACATACATTATAAACCTAATAATACATCAGTTTCATTTTTTGCTTTAAGCAGTCAATTATCTTTAAAGAAGCTTAGAAATAAGAAAAAGTTCTTTTGTGTTAACCTCTATATGTCTGGTGCTTTCTTTTCTTTGTGTAGATCTATATTTCCATCTGGTAAAATTATCCTGGTATAAGCTTTTGTATGTCTGAAAAAATCTTTATTTGTTTTTTAAGAGTTATTTTTACTGTGTATAGAATTCTAGACTGATATTTAAAAAGTACATTGAAGATATTATTACTTTCATTGTCTTTGGCTTGTGTTGCTTCCAACACGAAATTTTCTGTCTTCCTTATCTTTGTTCCTGTGTACATGTTTTTTCTTTTTCTGACTGCTTTAAAATGTTTATTCTTTAATAGTGATTTAAAGTAATTTAATCATAATGTGCCTTAGTATAGTCGTTTTCAATTTTCTTGTGCTTATGATTTGTTGAGCTGCTTTCGAATTACAGATGATCCCTGACTTAACAATAGTTTGACTTGTAACTTTTTTACTTTACAATGGGTTTGTCCAGGTATTAAGTGGATTTTCAACTTAGAATATTTTTGGCTTATGATGGGTTTACCATGACATAATCCCATTGTAAGTTGAGAAGCATCTGTATTTGGAAGGTTTATGGATTTCTTCAGATTTGAAAATATTTTTGTCATTACTTTTTTAGATATTTTTCTGTCTCACTCTCTTTCCTGTTTTTGGTGACTTCAACTGCACGTGTATTGGCCACTTAAAGTTGCGCTGCAGCTCAGTGAGGTTCTGTTCTTTTTTATTTTTATTTTTTGCAGGCTTGATTTTCTCTCTGAATTTTATATTGCAAAGTTTCTACTACTGTGCCTTCAAGTTCACTAATCTTTTTTTCTGCAATGTCTAATATACTGTTAATCCATTCCAGCATTTTTCTTTTCAGACCTTGTAGTGTTGATCTCTAGAATTTTGACTTGGGCCTTTAAAAATCTTCCACATTTCACTTTAGTATGTTCAATCTTTCTTCTAGCTTCTTGAACAAAGGTGCTATAGTGATAACAGCTTTTAATGTAGGTGCCTACTAATTGTATCATCTGTGTCATTTCTGATCAGTTTCAATTGTTTGATTCTTTTTTTCTGGTCGTAGTTGTTCTCTGAGCAATGCTACTGCTCTACTGACCAAATCAGACTCTGGCTCAGATGTCAGTTCACCCTGCCCTGTGGGACTCAGTGATTTGGAACTGATCATCTGTTTTAGGGCCAGCCCTCCAGCTGGGTGGTCCTTCCAACCAGGTCCCTCACAATCCTGGCTTGTTTCCTTTTCCTTGGCTTGGTGACTCCTTTTCTGAATCCAGGATGCCTGGTGACCAAGACTGCACTGGTTATGTCCATCAGTGAAAAGTAATTTTATTTTTCCTTTGGCAAACTAATCCCATTTATTTATTTTTCATAAATAAAATATTATTTTTCCAGATTATAAATATACTATGTCCGCATAGAGACAACTTGAAAATGTTAGAAATATGTTTATAATAAACTTAAGCTTCCCATAACTCCAGCTACTACTAATTTTTTTGTACTTCTCTCTGTTTTACATAGTTTATCTTATAGTGTATATACATTTTAAATTCTACTTTCAGTTTTTTTCTTGTATCACTAAAAACTTTTAAGGATTAATGCTATTTCATCATATAGGCATGACATAATTATGTAACTATTTACCTATAATAGGACATTTTTAGCTTGTTTCCATTTTTTTGCTATTGTGTCATTCTGCATAATTTCTTCCTGAATTTGGGATTTATTTTTTAGGATAGATTCCCAGAAATGGAATGAACATTTTCAGGCACTTACAACATAAGTCCAGATTGCTGTCCAAAATGGTTGTAACAATGTATATTTAAACTGAATCAGCCTTTGATACAACTTCAGCAGGTAAATGTTTTAAAACTTTAGAGTTTGTTTGCTAAATCAAAATGAGATAATATTTAATAAATTTGATATTTACCTTGAATTAAACAGTCAGTTGAGAATATTTTCTACATAGCTGTCTAATCGTAGTAGAAAGCTTTTCTTGTATGTTCAAATAAGTTTAAAAAATTTACTTATATCCATTTTATTTCTACAACCAAGTGCATTCTTTTCCTTTCATCCCGAGTCTTACATTAGCATTCATTTGACAAATCACAATGCAGAATGAACGTTATATCTTTCTTAATTTAAGTAAGAGGTTCCCTCCTTGTTAATGCCAACAATTCTTTTGGGATCTGCTCAAGCCTGGTATAAGTCCTTTAATTTATTATCACATTTGTTTTGCATATTTAGGATTTATATCTTGCCTACTTCTAAACAGGATTTGAGGCAACTTGTATATAATGAGTGATAAAAACAGTAAGATAAGAATACAGAGACTACAGAAAGAAAAAATCTTAATGGGAACCTAAGTTAATTATCACATCTGAGCATTGATTTTTAAATCAGAGTTTTGTGGGGTCTTTTACAATGCATTAGTTTCTCTTGCCCTTGGGCTCTGCAGGCAGCTTGTAAGAACTGAGTGGGATGAGACAGCAACTCAGAGGCTGGGGAGGTTCCTGGCACCCCGACATCAACCTCAGATGCCTTCTGGGGATGCTGGGATCTCACTTTCTCACGGAAAGCACTCATCTATCATGTTCATATTCCCCCAGGAAACACTTTAGAGGGCACCCTTGCCTTAGAGGATGACTTTCCAGGAGCTATTGTGGCAGTCCGTGGGCAGCATTTCACAGACCACTGGTCTCTGTGGTGGGATGGACAATTTGTCTTTGACTTCAACAAGGGTCCTTTGCACAGTGGTGCAGCAGGAAGTGGAAGACCGCGACCCTGCTGTTGTGCTAAGAAGTCATTATCGCCAGACAGAGCAGAAGTATGGACTGCAGATAATGGACCTCTCAGGCTGTCCAGAAATCATTACATGACTGAGGAAAAGGCAGTAACTGTTTTAAATCCCATTAGTGGGGCTGATGGGCTGTCTGGGACAGGATGCCTGTACCCAAACTAGTAGCTTAGAATAACTTCTCCTTATTAACCCTCTAATGCCAGGAACTGTCATTTCCCAGGTTGTCCTTTTCAAAGAGGAGAAGGAAATCATGTTAGGTGCCTCATACATTATCTCATTTAATTCTAACAACCATATTCTGAAGTTGATATTAACTCCTTTATGCAGGTGAAGAGCCTGAGCTCTGCTCAAGGTCACATATCAGGTGCCAAGTAAGTTACAGAGCCAAGACTTGAACCCATACTGTCTGACTCTAACGCCTATATTCCTTTCATATACCAGCTGACTCCGTAATACTGTGTATATGTGGTTGAGGAGGCATCAGAATACTGTAGCTCATGAATGACCTTCATAGAGGGTGACACTAATGACTTGAGACTTGGCGCTCAGCCCTGAAACTTATACATTTTTGTCAACTTGAACTACCTACATTTCTCTGTACATACTCCATTTTTTTCTTAATTAAGAAATTTATTTTATTGATCAATTTGTTTATTTTATTATACTTTAAGTTCTGGGATACATGTGCAGAACGTGCAGGTTTGCTAAATAGGTATATACGTGCCATGGTGGTTTGTTGCACCCATCAACCCGTCATCTACATTAAGTATTTCTCCTAATGCTATCCCTTTCTACCCGCCTACCCCCTAACAGGCTCTGGTGTGTGATGTTCCCCTCCCTGTGTCCATGTATTCTCATTGTTCAACTCCCACTTGTGAGTGAGAACATACAGAGTTTGGTTTTCTGTTCCTGTGTTAGTTTGCTGAGAATGATGGTTTCCAGCTTCATCCATGTCCCTGCAAAGGACATGTACTCATCCTTTTGTATCACTGCATAGTATTCCATGGTGTATATGTGCCACATTTTCATTATCCAGTCCTTCATTGATGGGCATTTGGGTTGGATCCAACCAAGTCTTTGCTATTGTGAACAGTGCTGTAATAAACATATGTGTGCGTGTGTCTTTGTAGTAGAATGATTTATAATCCTTTGCATATATACCCAGTAATGGGATTGCTGGGTCAAATATTTCTGGTTCTAGATTCTTGAGGAATTGCCACACTGTCTTCCACAATGGGTGAATTAATTTACACTGCCACGAACGTTGTAAAAGTGTTCCTATTTCTCCACATCCTCTCCAGCATCTGTTGTTTCCTAACTTTTTAATGATTGCCATTCCAACTGGCGTGAGATGATATCTCATGGTGCTTTTGATTTGCATTTCTCTAATGATCAGTGATGATGAGCTTTATTTCATGTGTCTGTTGGCTGTATAAATGCCTTTTTTTGAGAAGTGTCTGTTCATATCCTTTGCCCACTTTTTGATTTTTTTTCTTGTATATTTGTTGAATTTCTTTGTAGATTCTGGATATTAGTCCTTTGTCAGATGGATAGATTGCAAAAATTTTCTCCCATTCTGTAGGTCGCCTGTTCACTTTGATGATAGTTTCTTTTGCTGTGCAGAAGTTTAGTTTAATTAGATAACATTTGTCAATTTTGGCTTTGGTTGCCATTGCTTTTAGTATTTTAGTCATGAAGTTGTTGCCCATGCCTATACCCTGAATGGTATTGCCTAGGTTTTCTTCTCAGGTTTTTACGGTTTTACATCTAACATTTAAGTCTTTAATCCATCTTGAGTTAATTTTTGTATAAGGTGTAAGGAAAGGGTCCAGTTTCAGTTTTCTGCATATGGCTAGCCAATTTTTCCAACACCATTTATTAAATAGGGAATCCTTTCTCCATTGCTTGTTTTTGTCAGGTTTGTCAAAGATCAGATGGTTGTTGATGTGCGGTGTTATTTCTGAGGCCTCTGTTCTGTTCCATTGGGCTATATATCTGTTTTTGTACTAGTAGCACGCAGTTTTGGTTACTATAGACTTGTAGTATAGTTTGAGTCAGGTAGCGTGATGCCTCCAGGTTTGTTCTTTTTGCTTAGGATTGTCTTGGCTATATGGACTCTTTTTTGGTTCCATATGAAATTTAAAGTAGTTTTTATCTAATTCTCTGAAGAAATGCAAAGAAGGGCATTACATAATGGTAAAGGGAACCAAATGCGACAAGAAGAGCTAACTATCCTATATATATCCACCCAACACAGGAGTACCAAGAGTCATAAAGCAAGTTATTAGAGACATGCAAACAGACTTAGACCCCCCACTCACGATAATAGTGGGAGACTTTAACACCCCCCTGTCAATATTAGATAGATCAATGAGACAGAAAATTAACAAGGATATTCAGGACTTGAATTCAGCTCTGGCACAAGTGGACCTAATAGACATCTACAGAATTCTCCACCACAAATCAACAGAATATACATTCTTCTCAGCACCACATAGCACTTATTCTAAAATCGACCACATAATTGGAAGTAAAACACTCCTCAGCAAATGCAAAAGAATGGACATCATAATAAACAGTCTCTCAGAACATAGTGCAATCAAATTAGAACTCAGGATTAAGAAACTCACTCAAAACTGCACAACTGCATGGAAACTGAGCAACCTGCTCCTGAATGACTACTGGTAAATAACAAAATTAAGGCAGAAATAAATAAATTCTTTGAAACCAATGAGAACAAAGACACAACATACCAGAATCTCTGGGACACAGCTAAAGCGGTGTTTAGAGGGAAATTTATAACACTAAATGCCCACAGGAGAAAGTGGGAAAGATCTAAAATTGACACCCTAACATTACAATGAAAGGAAGTAGAGAAGCAAGAGCAAACAAATTCAAAAGCCAGCAGAAGACAAGAAATAACTAAGATCAGAGCAGAACTGAAGGAGATAGAGACACAAAAAGCCCTTCAAAAAAATCAATGAATCCAGGAGCTGGGTTTTTTGAAAAGATTAACAAAATAGGTAGACTGATAGCCAGACTAATAAAGAATAAAAGAGAGAAGAATCAAATAGACACAATGCAAAATGAAAAAGGGATATCACCACTGATCCCACAGAAATACAAACTACCATCAGAGAATACTATAAACACCTCTATGCAAATAAACTAGAAAATGTAGAAGAAATTGATAAATTCCTGAACACATACACTCTCCCAAAACTAAACCAGGAAGAAGTCGAATCCCTGAATAGACCAATAACAGGTTCAGAAACTGAGGCAGTAATTAATAGCCCACCAACCAATAAAAGCCCAGGACCAGACAGATTCACAGCCGAATTCTACCTGAGGCACAAAAAGGAGATGGTACCATTCCTTCTGAAACTATTCCAAACAATAGAAAAAGAGGGACTCCTCCCTAACTCATTTTATGAGGCCAGCATCATCCTAATACCAAAATCTGGCAGGGATACAATAAAAAAAGAAAATTTTAGGCCAATATCCCTGATGAACATCAATTCGAAAATCCTCAATAAAATACTGGCAAACTGAATCCAGCAGCACATCAAAAAGCTTATCCACCATGATCAAGTCGGCTTCATCAATGGGATGCAAGGCTGGTTCAACATACGTACATCAATAAATGTAATCCATCACATAAACAGAACCAATGACAAAAACCACATTATTATCTCAATAGATGCAGAAAAGGCCTTTGATAAAATTCAACACACCTTCATGCTAAAAACACTCAATAAACTCGGTATTGATGGAATGTATTTCAAAATAGTAAGAGCTATTTATGTCAAACCCACAGCCAATATCATACTGAATGGGCAAAAGCTGGAAGCATTTCCTTTGAAAACTGGCACAAGACAAGGATGTCCTCTCTCACCACTCCTATTCAACATAGCATTGGAAGTTCTGGCCAGGGCAATCGGGAAAGAGAAGGAAATAAAGAGTATTCAAATAGGAAGAGAGGAAGTCAAATTTCCCTGTTTGCAGATGACATGATTATATATTTAGAACACTCTATTGTCTCAGCCCAAAATCTCCTTAAGGTGACAAGCAATTTCAGCAAAGTCTCAGGATACAAAATCAATGTGCAAAAATAACAAGCATTCCTATACACCAATAACAGACAAACAGAGAGCCAAATCATGAGTGAACTCCCATTCACAATTGCTACAAAGAGAATAAAATACCTAAGAATCTAAATTACAAGGGATGTGAAGGACCTCTTCAAGGAGAACTACAAGCCACTGCTTAGCGAAATAAAAGAGGACACAAACAAATGGAAAAACGTTCCATGCTCATGGATAGGAAGAATCAATGCTGTGGAAATGGCCATAATGCCCAAAGTAATTTATAGATTCAATGCTATCCTGTTCAAACATACTCCATTTTTAGAAGTTATCAATACTTATGCCATTTTTCAATCCTCTTTCATTTTCTAGAAAAAGGTTGTTTTTTTTTCTTTTTGTTCCATGACCAGAATTGACAGAACTCAGATGTGATTAGTATTGTAAGCTGATTGCCCAAATATCCTAAAAAACAGGGACGGGGAGGAGCATCATACAATTACTTTCTTTAGTTCCACTCCATAATATTAATTTTTCTAATTCTCCTCTGATTTTTCTTAAGTCTAAGGGCTTTGGTGTTAAAAAATGAGTAATTCTAATTGTGACTTTAACTTTTATTTTAAGTTCAGGGGTACATGTGCAGGTTTGTTATATAGGTACACCTGTGTCATGAGGGTTTGTTGTACACTTTATTTCATCACCCAGGTATCAAGCCTAGTACCTTAGTTATTTTTGTGACCCTTTCCCTCCTCCCACCTTACACCCTCCGGTAGGCCGCAATGCATGTTTTTCCCCCTCTATGTGTCCATGTGTTCCCATCATTTATCTCCCACTTACAAGTGAGCACATGCAGTATTTGGTTTTCTTTTCCTGCGTTATTTTGCTAGGAACAATGGACTACAGCTCCATTCCTGTTCCTGCAAAAGACATGATCTCATTCTTTTTTATGGCTGCATAGTATTCCATGGTGTAAATGCACCATATTTTCTTTATTCAGTCTATCACTGATGGGCATTTAGGTTGATTCCAGGTCTTTGCTGTTGTGAACATAGCTGCAATGAACCTACCTGTGCATATGTCTTTATGGTAGAATGGTTTATATCCCTTTGTGTATATACCCAGTAATGGGGGTCTTGGGTTCAAATGGCAGTTATGTTTTTAGGTCTTTGAGGAATTATCACACTGTTTTCCACAATGATTGAACTAATTTACAACCCCCCCAACAGTGTATAAGCATTCCTATTTCCTTACAATCTTGACAGCACCTGTTATTTTTTGACTTTTTAGTAATAGGCATTCTGACTGGTGTGGATGGTATCTCACTGTGGTTTTGATTTGCATTTCTCTAGTGATCAGTGATGTTGGCCTTTTTTTCATATGTTTGTTAGTTGCATGTATGTCTTCTTTTGAAAACTGTCTGTTCATGTCCTTTGCCCACTTTTTAATGAGTTTGTTAGTTTTTTTTTTCTTGTAAGTTTGTTTAAGTTCCTTGTAGATGCTGGATATTAGACCTTTGCCACATGTATAGTTTGCAAATGGTATTGCCTAGGTTGTCTTTCAGGGTTTTTATAGTGTTGGGTTTTATCTTTGTCTTTGATCCATCTTGAGTTGATTTTTGTTTATGGTATAAAGAAGGGGTCCAGTTGCAATTTTCTGCATATGGCTATCCAGTTATCCCAGCACCATTTAATGAATAGGGAGGACTTTCCCCATTGCTTGTTTTTGTCAGCTTTGTCAAAGATCAGATAGCTTTAGGTGTGCAGCCTTATTTCTGAGCCCTCTATTCTATTCCATTGGTCTATGTGTCTATTTTTTTTGTTTCAGTACCATGATGTTTTGGTTACTGTAGCCCTGTTGTATAGTTTGAAGTTGGGTAGCATGATGCCTCCAAATTGTGACTTTTAGGGAATAATTTTTATTTGTTTAAATTCCATAGATTTTTATTAAGCAGGTTTTCAAACATTTTTTAAAGATAGATATGATTACAAGACGAGTATTATGATGACATCTTCTAATAACTTTGTGATTTACAGGGTTACATGACAATTAAAGTATCATAATTATAGAGTATAGCACGAGAATGGCTAGAGGCATGAGAATCACTAGAACCTGGGAGGCAGAGGTTGCGGTGAGTCAAGATGACGCCACTGCACTTCAGCCTGGGCACAGAGCCAGATTCTGTCTCACAAAAAAAGGAAATGGATGAGAATGAAGTGAATATACTAGTGAAAGTGTTAGCATTGAACAGGAAGAGAGATGTCCATTCTTTTGAGGAGGAAGAGAAGAAAATGAGACCGAGTAAAGGTACAGAGACATTTTAAAGTGTCCTGCAGGAAAGATATTGGGTCTCAAGTTTGTTGATCCTGGTTTTAGAGAAATCTACTGGAATGTGAGGGGATTGTCCAAGATTTAACCAATTTTTATGGGGCATAATAAGCAAGGAGATCAAGTGCCGAGGAGGACAACTAATCATAAATGAGCCCTAGCTGATTTTAGAGGGAGAGACAGGTGTGTCATGGGTGGGGCTGGGACTTAGCAGGTTAGGGATGGGAAACTAGGCTGCCACCAGTGTCTCTTGCTCCATAAATACTGATTTTATTTCTAGCCTAGAGAAAAACACATAAATGTTAGTATGGTATAAATAATCATGAAACGTGAAGTCCAATAGAAATGGCATTTGCGTTCCATATGCCTGTGTTCCGTAAGTGCAAGTGACTGAAAATGGACCGTAATATACGTCTAACATGATCTAGTCAGGAAAGGTCTAAATGTAGTAGCTTCAATAAAGTGGCGTTGCTACTACTTTCCATCTCAGAGCCAATAGAATTTATAGGATTGACTCAGGGTGGAGTGTGGAGTAATGGTGTGAGCAGCCTCTTTCTCTTTCCATTTCTCTGGCTTGTTATAAGTAACCTGAAGTATAGTTTAGAGAACTCATAAAAGAATGTTGTTCTGGGTGAGACTTAATCAATCAGCACACAGAAAAGAAATGAAATATATATAGTCTTTCTGCTTTGATCATTTTGTGAAGTGGAATCTATATAAAAACCTGTGTTTATATAGAGGCTCGAGCAGTTGTAAGAAAAATATAAGTCATAAAATATAATTGGGATGAAGTTAGAAAGTCATGGGTAGATGGAAGTGGTTAACAGTACATGAATAATGTAAGTTTACCGGCCAAGTTTTTTTGTTTTTTGTTTTTTTTGAGACGGAGTCTCCCTCTGTCGCCCAGGCTGGAGTGCAGTGGTGCGATCTCAGCTCACTGCAAGCTCCGCCTCCCGGGTTCACGCCATTCTCCTGCCTCAGCCTCCCGAGTAGCTGGGACTACAGGCGCCCGCCACTGGGTCCGGCTAATTTTTTGTATTTTTAGTAGAGACGGGGTTTCACCGTGTTAGCCAGGATGGTCTTGATCTCCTGACCTCGTGATCTGCCCGCCTCGGCCTCCCAAAGTGCTGGGATTACAGGCGTGAGCCACTGCACCCGGCCAACTGGCCAAGTTTTGCATGGCTGATAATAAGTAGTATAAGGTTAATTTAAGTAGATGATGTATCTTGTGAGAATTTATGTTTAACTAAAAAATTATAATTAAAAAAATCACATGAACTGGAAGTCAGGAGAGGCTGAGTTGTGGTTCTGAGTTTTCTGGGAACTGAGGTTGGGATCTTAACTTCCCTGGGCCTTGTTTTCCTCCCCTGTGAAATAATGGGGCCAGACTGATGTGCCTTCAGCTGTAACAGCCTACGATTCTAGTCTCAAAAGTAGCAGATTGGCCAAAATGTCTCTGAAGGGATCATATAGGCAGTCTGGTGGTTACATTATTACACTCCTGTGCATCAAATGTAGTGAAATGAGCACTGAACAAGGACTGCATTGTAGTTCCAGTTCTTCCTCTTGCTAGCTTTGTCACACAAGTTGTCTGATCTCTAGTGGGGTAAGCAGAATCATGTCCCTCTTCCACGTCCCACCCAAGATATTCATGCCATAATCCCTGGAATATGTGAATAGTATGTTATGTGGAAAAAGAAAATTCGAAGTTGCAATTATGTTACAAATTTTAAAATAGAGACATCAGTCTGGATTAAGCAGCTCTTAAAAGTAGAAGCAGATGGCAGAAGGGTAGATCAGTGACGTCTGAGGAGGAAGAAGAGGCAGAAGGGATTTGAAGTGTGAGAGGAACTTGACCCACCATTGCTGGCTTTGAAGATGGAGGAAGGGGGCTACAAGCCAAAAAAAAAATGTGGGCAACATAGAGAAGCTGAGAATGGCTCTTAGTTGACAGCCAGCAAGAAAACAGGGAACTCAGTTCTACTACTACAAGGCGCTGAATTCTGTGACCAACCTGAATGGGCAAGGAAATAGATTTTTTTCCTAGAGACTTGTATTAGGCTGCTTTTTGCATTGCTAAAAATAAATACTTAAGATGGGGTAATTAAAGTAGTTTACAAAGAAAAGAGATTTGATTGGCTCATGGTTCTGCAGGCTATACAAGCAGGGCACTGGCATACACTTGGCTTCTGGAGAGCCCTCAGGAAGCTTTCAATCATGGTGGAAGGCAAAGGGGAAGCAGGCATCTCACATGGTGAGAGCAAGAGCGAGAGAGAGAGACAGAGAGAGAGAGAGTGTAGAAGGAAGTGCCACACATCCTTAAACAACCAGAACTCGTGAGAACTCACTCACTATTAGAGCCATGAGGGATCTGCCCCCATGACCACAACTCCTCACACCAGGCTCCACCTCCAACACTGGGGATAACATTTCAATATGGGACTTAGAGGGGTCAACATCCAAACCATTTTCAAGACTCCAGAAAGGAATGCAGCTCTGCCAACACCTTTATATTAGTCTGGTGAGGTCCATGTCAGACTTCTGACACAACTGTAAGGGCATAACCTTGTGTTGTTGTGAGCTACCAAGTTTCTGGTTTGTCAATACTTTAAATCCCTTCTGCTGCTTCTTCCTCCTCAGATGTCACTGATTCACCCTTCTGCCTTCTGCTTCTACTTTTTAGAGCTGATCAATCTAGGATAATGTCCTTATTTTAAAGTTTGTAGCATAATTGTAACTTCAAACTAGACAAAGAAGTTGCAAATAAATGAATAGAGAAACAAAGAAGACACAAAACATATAGAAAACAAAAAGCAAAATGGTAGATATAAATCCTAGTTTTATCAGTAATTATGTTAAATGTAAATGAGTAAACACTTCAATCAAAAGGCAGAGAGTGGCAAAATGAATAAAAAGACATAATCCAACTACATATTGTCTAAAAGAGATACTCTTTAGATTCAAAAACACAAGTTGAAAATAAAAGACAGTAAAAGACATACCATGCAAACAGTAACCAAAAGAGAGCTGGAGTGGCTATAAAAATTGTTTAAAAATTGTTACTAGATTTTTAAAAAATTGTTACTAGAGACAAAGAAAAAACTCTATATAATGGTAAAAGGATCAACATGTCAAGAAAACAAACATAAAAATATAGATATATATGCATATAACAATAGAGCTCCAAATTACATGAAGAAAAAATTGATAGACTTGGAAAGAGAAATAAACAATTTAACAACAGAAGAATATACATTCTTCTATAATGCATATGGAGTATTATTTCGGATAGGCCATATGTTAGCCATAAATCAAGTATCAATACATTTAAAAGGACTGAAATAATATAAGGTATGTTCTCTGACTACAATGCAATGAACTGAAGAATAAATAACAAAAGGAAATTTGAGAAATTTACAAATATGTGGAAATCAAACAACACACTCTTAAATAATCAATGGATGAAAAAAGAAATTACAAGGGAAATTAGAAAATACTTTGAGATGAATGAAATAAAGCACAACATAATAAAACTGATGAGATTCAGATAAATTGGTGCTTACAAGGAAATTTGTAACTGTAAATGCCTATATTAACAAAGAAGAAATATCTTTTTTTCTTTTTTTTAAATTATACTTTAAGTTCTAGGGTACATGTGCACAACGTGCAGGTTTGTTACATAGGTATACATGTACCCTGTTGGTTTGCTGCACTCATCAACTTGTCATTTACATTAGGTATTTCTCCTAAGGTTATCCCTCCCCCAGCCCCCTACCCCCTGACAGGCCCCATTGTGTGATGTTGCCCACCCTATGTCCATGTGTTCTCATTGTTCAACTCCCACCTAAGAGTGAGAACATGCAGTGTTTGGTTTTCTGTCCTTGAGATAGTTTGCTGAAAATGATGGTTTCCAGACTCATCCATGTCCCTGCAAAGGACATGAACTCATCATTTTTTATGGCTGCATAGTATTCCATGGTGTATATGTGCCACATTTTCTTAATCCAGTCTATCATTGATGGACATTTGGGTTGATGCCAAGTCTTTGCTATTGTGAATAGTGCCACAATAAACATACATGTGTCTTTATAGCAGCATGATTTATAATTCTTTGGGTATATACTCAGTAATAGGATTGCTGGGTCAAATGGTATTTCTAGTTCTAGATCATTGAGGAATCACCACACCATCTTCCACAGTGGTTGAACTAATTTACACACCTACCAACAGTGTAAAAGCATTCCTATTTCTCCACATCCTCTCCAGCACCTGTTGTTTCCTGAATTTTTAATGATTGCCATTCTAACTGGTGTGAGATGGTATCTCACTGTGGTTTTGATTTGCATTTCTCTGATGACCAGTGATGATGAGCTTTTTTCATGTGTCTGTTGGCTGCATAAATGTCTTCTTTTGAGAAGTGTCTGCTGATATCCTTTGCCCACTTGTTGATGGGGTTGTTTGTTTTTTTCTTGTAAATTTGTTTGAGTTCATTGTAGATTCTGGATATTAGCCCTTTGTCAGATGGGTAGATTGCAAAAATTTTCTCCCATTCTGTAGGTTGGCTGTTCACTCTGATGATAATTTCTTTTGCTGTGCAGATGCTCTTTAGTTTAATTAGATCCCATTTGTCAATTTTGGCTTTGGTTGCTGTTGCTTTTGTTGTTTTAGTCATGAAGTCTTTGCCCATGCCTATGTCCTGACTGGTATTGCTTAGGTTTTCTTCTAGAGTTTTTACGGTTTTAGGTCTCACATTTAAGTCTTTAATCTATCTTGAGTTAATTTTTGTATAAGGTGTAAGGAAGGGATCCAGTTTTAGATTTCTACATATGGCTAGCCAGTTTTCCCAGCACCATTTATTAAATAGGGAATCCTTTCCTCATTTCTTGTTTTTGTCAGGTTTGTCGAAGATCAGATGATTGTAGATGTGTGGTATTATTTCTGAGGCCTCTGTTCTGTTCCATTGGTGTATATATCTGTTTTAGTACAGTACCCTGCTGCTTTGGTTACTGTAGCCTTGTAGTATAGTTTGAAGTCAAGTAGCATGATGCTTCCACCTTTGTTTTTTTTGCTTAGGATTGTCTTGGCTATGTGGGCTTTTTTGTGGTTCCATATGAACTTTAAAGTAGTTTTTTTCTAATTCTGTGAAGAAAGTCATTGGTAGCTTGATGGAGATGGCATTGAATCTATAAATTACTTTGGGCAGTATGGCCATTTTCATGATATTAATTCTTCCTATCCATGAGCATGGAATGTTCTTCCATTTGTTTGTGTCCTCTTTTATTTCATTGAGCAGTGGTTTGTGGTTCTCCTCGAAGAGGTCCTTCACATCCCTTACAAGTTGGATTCCTAGGTATTTTATTCTCTTTACAGCAATTGTGAATGGGAGTTCACTCATGATTTGGCTCTCTGTTTGTCTGTTATTGGTGTATAGGAATGCATTGATTTTATATCCTGAGACTTTGTTGAATTTGCTTATCAGCTTAAGGAGATTTTGGGCTGAGACGATGGGGTTTTCTAAACATACAATCAGGTCATCTGCAAACAGGGACAGTGTGACTTCCTCTTTTCCTAATTGAATACTCTTTATTTTTTTCTCTTGCCCGATTGCCGTGGCCAGAACTTCCAACACTATGTTGAATAGGAGTGGTGAGAGAGGGCATCCTTGTCTTGTGCTTGTGCTGGTTTTCAAAGCAAATGCTTCCAGTTTTTGCCCACTCAGTATGATACTGGTTTTGGGTTTGACATAACTAGCTCTTACTATTTTGAAATACGTTCCATCAATACGTAGTTTATTGCCTGTTTTTAGCATGAAGGGCTGTTGAATTTTGTCGAAGGCCTTTTCTGCATCTATTGAGATAATCATGTGGTTTTTGTCATTGGTTCTGTTTATGTGATGGATTACATTTACCGATGTACATATGTTGAACCAGCCTTGCATCCCATTGATGAAGCCAACTTGATCGTGGTGGATAAGCTTTTGGATGTGCTGCTGGATTCAGTTTGCCAGTATTTTATTGAGGATTTTCGCATCAATGTTCATTAGGGATATTGGTCTAACATTCTCTTTTTTTTTGTTGTGTCTCTGCCAGACTGGTATCAAGATGATGCTGGCCTCATAAAATAAGGTAGGGAGGATGCCCTCTTTTTCCATTGATTGGAATAGTTTCAGAAGGAACGTTACCAGCTCCTCTTTGTACCTTGGGTAGAATTCAGCTGTAAATCCGTTTGGTCCTGGACTTTTTTGGTTGGTAGACTAATAATTACTGCCTCAAATTCAGAATCTGTTATTGGTCTATTCAGAGATACAACTTCCTCGTTTCATCTTGGGGAGGTGTATGTGTCCAGGAACTTATCCATTTCCTCTAGATTTTCTAGTTTATTTGTGTAGATGTGTTTATATTATTCTCTGATGGTAGTTTGTATATTTGTGGGATCGGTGGTGATATCCGCTTTATCATTTTTTATTGCATCTATTTGATTCTTCTCTCTCTTCAAGAAGTAAGATCTTAAATCAGTAGCTTAGCTTGCAGCTTTTTTTTTTTTTTTTTTTTGGAGTCTTGCTGTGTCACCAGGCTGGAGTGCAGTGGCATGATCTCAGCTCACTGCAACCTCCAACTCCCTGATTTAAGCGATTCTCCTCCCTCAGCCTCCTGAGTAGATGGATTGCAGGCACGCACCACCATGCCCAGCTACTTTTTGTATTTTTAGTAGAGACGGGGTTTCACCTTGTTGGCCAGGATGGTCTCGATATCCTGACCTCATGATCTGCCTGCCTCAGCCTGCCAAAGTGCTGGGATTACAGGCATGAGCCACTGTGCCCAGTCTAACTTGCAGTTTTAAGAAACCCAATAAATAAAAGCAAACAAAATCCAATGCAAACATAAGAAAGGAAATACTAAAGATTAGACTGGAAATAAATGAAATACAGAATAGACAAATAATAGAGGAAATCAACAAGGCCAGAAGTTTGTTCTTTAAAAAGAGCAACAAAATTGACAAACATTAAGCTAGGCTGACCGAAAAAAAAAAAAAAAGAAGGCTCAGATGACTAAAATCAAGGATGAAAAAGGGATACCTTACAGAAATAAAAGGATTATAAGTGAATAATATGAATAATTATATACCAACAAATAAGGTAATCAGAATCAAATGGATATCTATATAACCAAGATAATTGGGTATATTTATATGCTCAAGAGAATTGAAAATATGCCCTCACAAAACCATGTACATGTATGATCATTGTAGCATTGTTCATAGTAGCCAAAAAAATGAGAAGCATAATAAGAACATGAACGTGCATCAGTTAATGAAAGGATACACAAAATATAGTATATCCACACAATAAAATATTACTCAGCCAAAAAAGGAATGGAATAATACTATATGCAACCACATGTATGAACCTTGAAATCATTATGCTAAGTAAAAGAAGCCAGCTACAAAAGGCCACATGTTGTCTGATTCTACTTATATAACATGCTCAGAATTGGCAAATTCATAGAGACAGAAAGTAGAGTAGTTATTGCTGGGGGTGATAGATGGGGAGGACTGCTAATGGGTTTATTTTTGGCAATAATGAAAATATTCTGAAATTAGATAGTGATAAGGATTTGTATTAGTTTCTTAGGGCTGCCATAACAGATTACTACAAACTTGGTTGCTTAAAACAACAGAAATTTATTATCTCATTATTCTAGAGGCCAGAAGTCCAAAACCACTATGCTGGCAGGGTTAGTTCATTTGTGGAGGCTCTGAGAAAGAAGTCAGTAACTGATTTTCTCCTACCTTCTGGTGGGCAATTCTTGGCATTCCTTGGTTTGTAGACACATTAGTCCAATCTTTGCCTCCATCTCCACATCATCTTCTCCTCCTCTGTGTTTCTCCTCCTCTGTGTCTTTTCTTCTTTCGATCAGAATACTTTCCGTTGGATTGAAGACCCATTGAATAATCCTGGCTGAATTCATCTTGTGAAGCTTAACTTAATTACATCTTTTAAAAAATAAAGTCACATTCACAGGATCTGGGTAAATGTATCTTTTGAGAGGCCACCATTCAATCCACTGCAGAGTTGAACAACTTTGTGAACTTCAGTGGTACTAAAACCACTGAATTATACACTTCAAAACCATGAATTTCATGATTTGCAAGTTATATTTCAATAAAAAAAGAGATAATTCAAAAAATTCTTTCACAATATTTTTATAGATATATCTTTATAAAGGGTAATGATTAAAGATCTGTTGAGACAGACTTAAAATATTTAAGAATTATCATCATTAATTTTTAATTTACCAACGTTTACAAATAAAGATATTAAACTCTGCAAAGAATACTTTAGGAAATATTTTATTCTTTTCACTACCAAACTTAGCCATATTTGCTTTGAAAAAATTTTTGACATATAAATAAAAGTAGATACATTTCTAAGCAGTTACTGCTCCCACCTTCATTTCCTACTTTTCTGCATACATTCTATATCATAAATGCAAATTAAAAAAACATAATTTTCAGGTAGCTATAATGTACCAGTTTCACCTGAATGCCCCAGAATTTTAATTTCTCAACTTCCTTCTTAGTATAATTGTGTCTGCTATCACTTATTATTTGATGGTAATTATCATGTGTGATTTAGAATGGAAGTAACTGACCCCAAAGAACAAAACAGGAGATCATAGTTCCGTATGGCTGAGGAGGACTCACAATCATGGCAGAAGGCAAAGGAGGAGAAAAGTCATGTCTTACATGGTGGCAGGCAAGAGAAAGTATGTTCAGGGAAACTCCCCTTTATAAAACAATCAGATTTTATGAGACTTATTCATTATCATGAGAACAGCATGGGAAAGACCCAATCCCATGATTCAGTTACCTCCCATCAGACCCCTCCCATGACATGTGGGAATTATGAATGCTACAATTCAAGAGAAGATTTGGGTGGGAACACAGCCAAACCATATCACCAAATAAAGGGATTCTTGCGTCGAATGGGATTGCTGTTTTGAATGGTATTTCTGTTTTTAGGTCTTTGAGGAATCACCACAGTGTCTTCCACAATGGTTAAACTAATTTACACTCCAAACAATGGTGTATACGCATTTCATTTCCTTTACAGCCTCACCGGCATCTGTTACTTTTTGACTTTTTAATAATAGCCATTCTGACTGGTGTGAGATGGTATCTCTTTGTGGTTTTGATTTGCATTTCTCTAATGATCAGTGATGTTGAGCTTTTTTTCATATACTTTTTGGCTGCATGTACGTCTTCTTTTGACAAGTGTATGTTCATGTCCTTTGCCCACTTTTTTGAAGTTGTTAGTTTTTTTCTTGTAAATTTGTTTGTTTCTTACAGATGCAGGATATTAGACATTTGTCAGCTGTGTAGTTTGCACAAATTTTCTCCTCTTCTGTAGGTTGTCTGTTTACTCTATTGACAGTTTCTTTTACTGTGTAGAAGCTCTTTAGTTTAATTAGGTCCCATTTGTCAAGTTTTGCTTTTGTTGCAACTGCTTTTGGTGTCTTTGTCGTGAAACCTTTGCCTGTGACTATGTGCTGAATGTTATTGTCTATGTTGTCTTCCAGGGTTTTCATAGTTTTGGGTTTTATATTTAGGTTTTTAATCCATCTTGAGTTAATTTTTGCATATGGTATGATATGGTTTGGCTGAGTCCCCACCCAAATCTCATCTTGAATTGTAGCTCCTATAATCCCCATGTTCCATGGGAGGGACCAGGTGGGAGGTAATTGAATCATGGGGGTGGGCTTTTTTTGTGCTGTTCTGTGATATTAAGTCTCATGAGATCTGTTGGTTCTATAAATGGCAGTTCTGCACACACTGTCTTGCGTGCTGCCATGTAAGATTGCCTTTGCTCCTCCTTTGCCTTCTGCTATGATTGTGAGGCCTCCCAAGCCATGTGGGACTGTGAGTCCATTAAACCTATTTTTCTTTATAAATTACCCAGTCTCGGATATTTCTTCATAGCAATAAGAAAATGGACTAATCCATGGTATAAGGAAAGAGTCCAGTTTTAATCTTCTGCACATGGCAATCCAGTTATCCCAGAACCATTTATTGAAGAGGAATCATTTCCCCATTGCTTGTTTTTCTCAGGTTTGTTGAAGATAAGATAGTTGTATGTGTGCAATCTTACTTCTGGATTCTCTATTCTGTTCCATTGGTCTATGTGTCTGTTTTTGTACCAGTTCCATGCTATTTTGGTTACTGTAGCCCTGTAGTATAGTTTGAAGTCAGGTAGCCTGATGCCTCCAGCTTTGTTCTTTTTTGCTTAGGATTTCCTTGGCTATTCAGGGTATTCTTTGGTTACATATGAATTTTACAATAGTTTTTTCTAGTTCTGTGAAGAATGTCAATGGTAGTTTAATAGAAATAGCATTGAATCTATAAAATGCTTTGGGCAGTATGGCCATCTTCATGACTGATTCTTTCTTTCCATGAGCATGAAATATTTTCTCATTTGTGTTATCTCTGATTCTTTTGAGCAGTGGTTTGTAGTCTCCTTGCAGAGATCTTTCACCTCCCTAGTTAGCCGTATTCCTAGGTATTTTTTTCTTTTGTGGCAATTGTGAATGGGATTGCATTCCTAATTTTGCTCTCGGCTTGCCTGTGATTGGTGTGTAAAAATGCTAGTGATTTTTGCACATTGATTTTTTACCCTGAGACTTTGCTGATTTTTTTTTTACAATAATAATTTCCACCAGATTTACTAGGGAGTGAGTCTTTAGAACACCTCACTCTGACAGGCTGTACAGTTGAGCCCCATCATGCATTTATTTTTTTTTATTATTGTACTTTAAGTTTTAGGGTACATGTGCACAACGTGCAGGTTTGTTACATATGTATACGTGTGCCATGTTGGTGTGCTACACTCATTAACTCGTCATTTACATTAGATGTATCTCCTAATGCTATCCCTCCCCCCTCCCCCCACCCCATGACAGGTCCCGGTGTGTGATGTTTCCCTTCCTGTGTCCATGTGTTCTCATTGTTCAATTCCCACCTATGAGTGAGAACATGTGGTGTTTGGCTTTTTGTCTTTGTGATAGTTTGCTGAGAATGATGGTTTCCAGCTTCATCCATGTCCCTACAAAGGACATGAACTCATCCTTTTTTATGGCTGCATAGCATTCCATGGTGTCTATGTGCCACATTTTCTTAATCCAGTCTATCATTGATGGACATTTGGGTTGGTTCCAAGTAGTTGAATTTTTTTTATCAGCTTATGGAGCTTTTGGACTAAAACTATGGGATTTTTTTTTTTTTTAAATATAGGATCATGTCATCTTGAAACAGGGATTGTTTGACTTCCTCTCTTCCTATTTGGATGCCCTTTGTTTCTTTCTCTTGCCTGATTGCTCTGGCCAGAACTTCCAATACTATGTGAAATAGGAATGGTGAGGGAGCACATCCTTGTCTTGTACTGGTTTTCAGGGGAATGCTTCCAGCTTTTGCCCATTCAGGATGATGTTGGCTGTAGATTTGTCATATATAGTTCTTATTATTTTGATGATCCCCTATACATTGTCACTCTTTTTCACACAATTTTAATCGCCTTTTACTCTGAACACATTGACATAGAAGCTAGCTAGAAAAGGACACTTTATATGTTAGTGTATTGCTTCAGTATTTGTTAAAATGTGGCAAACCACTGGCATATTTTGAACAATTTTATTTTCTTCCTTTACAAACAACAAAGGTAGGTTCTCATCTACATGAGTTATGACCCAGATATATGCTTATCTTTTTGCTGTAAAGTCTATGGCAGTGGCACATTTTTGCCTTATCCATTGAAAATGGTTGATTTTTAGGGCTTTATTTAAAATGAATGAACTATTTCCAGTTTATTTTTTATTGCAGACGAACCTACTTTTAGCCTATGTTGCTGATTACTCACCTAGAACTTTAATAGTTACATTAGGTCTCTTTCACATCCCATTCTTCATGTTATTATTATTATTTTTTTTGCTTATCATTTTCAACCCATATCTTAGTCCATCAGTCAAACTACTGACAAGTATTTATTCAGTGCTTTCTGTTGGTCTGATGTTACAAAGAAAACCAAAGTATAAGCTTTTGAAAAACTTGCATTCTTCTCAAGAAGTAAAGACTTATGGCCATGGAAACAGTATTTTTAAAACTAGAGATAACTTTGGAGAATATCTATTTGAGGATGAGAAAAATGAGGCTCAGAGAGGTCAAGTGACTTACTCAAAGTCACAATGCTAGTTAGTGGCCAACCAAGGCTAGAAACCAACTATACCATGTAATAGGTGAAAAAGGTTGTAGGCATACTGCATTTGGAAATGCTTTGTTTTTAATGAAGTCCACAGGTAAGATTTATGCCAGCCTAATTTTAAAACAGCTGAGCTAGCTTATCTAACTCTTTAGAAAATAATATGAGAGTCTCACAGAAGTTATGTTTCCAGAGATAGAAAGCTGTTTGGCATTCAAGGCCATCTATACATTGGCCCTAGAAAGACAGTGTGATGTAGTGGAAGGAGACCATATTGAGTTGGGTTCAAATCCCAGCTTTGTTATTCATTTTGTGGCTTTCAGAAAGTCACAGAACTATTTTGAATTGGTTTTTTGTCTACAAAGTGGGAGAAGTGCCAAAGGGTCATTGTGAGAATTGGCAATAATATCTGCAAAGTATTTGAAAAGAAAGAAAGAAAGAAAGAAAGAAAGAAAGAGAAAAATAGGACTATATCACAGGATATGGTTTAGTGTTAAAATACATGAATCCAGCTAAGAGTGGTTTAGTAGGTCAAGGATAAAGGATATTAATTTGGCTGAAAGTGAGTAAAGTAGGCATTCTGGGGAGGCAAGATCTGTACTAGTTCTTGAAGGATGTGTAGGAGTTGGACAGGTGGAATGGAGAGGGAGAAACCTTTCCAGGTTAGAAATGCTGGTAATTGCAGTAGGAGAAATGCTGATGGGGCTAGGGCAGTCTGAATTCTAGACGAAGCTGCTGGACCTCTTAATACACCTATAACTTTCACTCATCTATCCAAACATAAAAAGACAGGTAAAGGGTTAAATGGAGGCAACGTGGGATAGTAAAAAGAGCACAGTGTCCAGAATTAGAAACACCTGGCTTCAAGTTCTGGCACCTCTGCTTAGTAGTTAAGTGCCCTTGCAAGTTTCTTAACCTTTGTAGGTTTTTTCCACATCTGCAAATAGCAGTAAAAACATCTTCCTCATGAGACTCTTGATGATTAAATGAGGGAATGTGTGTGAAGAGTCCAATATAGTGTGGGACAAAAAGTATGCCTTTAGTATATTGTGGGTGTGGTTATTGCTGTTATGTTCTAAATACGGATTGTCCCCAGATTTGGTCAGTGACAAGATGCAAGTTTCCTGGGAGATTTGTTTCTTCTGTGGATTGTCCATCTGATGCACTGCTTTCTGCACTGTTGAACATTGTATGGATTTGTTACATCAAGTGGATACAGACTTTGCCTTTGGAGGTCATCTAGTTGAAATGACACCAACACACATATTTGCTGATAGATGCTCACCAACGTAGCCAACAACTCCAGCTAGATGGATGACTTAAGAGTAGATACTAATAAACCCATAGATGTCTACATTTTAGGAAACTCTTGTCTTTACTTGAGTATTCTTATTTGATGTAGAAATGGTGATTGAAAGCTGGTATTCTCCCCAGTCTCAGGCCATATATAAAAATTAACCTAGCAATAAGAGCTAAAGCAGTAAAACTCTTAGAAAAAAAACAATGAAAAATTTTCATGACCTTGTATTTGGCACTCAATTCATAGATATGACACCAAAAGCATATGCAATGAAATAAGATGAGCAGATCACACTTCATTGTAATTAAAAACATTTTTCTATATCAAAGGACAGTATCAAGAGAATGAACACAAAACTCACAGGATGGAAGAAAAATATTTGTAAGTTATATATCCAATAAGGGTTTAATATCTACAAAATATATAAAGAACTACAATTCAGGGATGAGACAAAAAGTTCAATTAAAAATGGTCAAAGGATTGAATAGAGATTTCTCCAAAGAACATGTATATACGGGCAATAAATACAATAAACGATGATCATTTATTAGTCTTTAGAAAAATAGAAAGCAAACTCACAATGAGATACTACGTCACACCTTCTAGATGGGTTTTAATTTTAAAAATGAAAAATAACTGTTGATGAGGATGTAAAGAAATTGGAAATCTTTTGTAATGTGGGGAGAATATAAAAGCTGTTTTAGAAAACAGTTTGGAAGTTTCTCAATATTTGAACATAAAATTCCACCCCATGTATATATTTTCACTCCAAAGAATTGAAAACAGGGGCTCAAACGTATACCTGCATGCCAACGTATGTTGCAGTATTATTCATAATAGCCAAAGGTGGAAACAACCCAAGTGTCAATTATACATGAATGAACAAAATGCTGTGTGTGTATATATATATAGATATATATAAATACACTTTTTATATACATATATACACATATATGCACGACATGCACTATTGCACATATATACATATATACATGTTATATATACATAGATACACACATATGTATACGTGTGTATATACAAGTATACATATGTATACACGTATATATATATATACGTGTATACATATGTATACACATATGTATATGTATACACACACGTATCTATTTATCTATCTATCTAGAGAGAGAGAAAGCTGGACTTCTCATTGGCCAATGGACTTACGAGGTGAGAAATTCTAACCTTTTCTTCTTCCCATAGTGAATTCATTTCCAGTGATCGCTCATATGCCAAAGAACATTTTCACTTCCTCTGATTGGTGAAGGCAGCCAGATACAGAGGAGAGAGACTCTGGAGAGCTGAAAGGATGTGAGCTTTGTTGACAGAAGCACTGGGCTGGTGTTTCAGCTTCCTGCCACTTCCTGACTGAGTTATCATGGACAATCTAGTTAGCCTTGTTCCAAATGGACACCCACATCTGTAAAATGGCACTAATTCTGCCTCACAGGGTTGTTGTAAGGGTTACATGCAGTAATATATTCGAGTATACTTTGTGAAGGTTAAAACATTATGTGAATCTTAGTTGTTATTCCAGGGGGGTGGAAAGGGACATTCTATTTATTGGGAAAGTTTCTGTTAATACTGAGAAAATCACTCAGGGAATATCTTGAAGTTGAGATGAACAAGAGGAAAGAATGATTATTGATTATTGTAGCCAGGAGCTCTGCAGGGCAAATAACAATGGTAATGGCTGTTATTTGTTAATTCCCTAGTATATGCTATTCACCCTATATACAATTTTCCAAATTTTTATTACAGCGCTACAAATGTACTTTCTATTCCCATTTTCCAGAAGAAACAAACTCAAGAGCAGTCATCTGATTTTCCCAAAGGCATACATTTAAAGTTTTGAGCTACGATTTGAGCCCAAGGATGACTGACTCGAATTGATCACATCCTTTTAACTCAATATAAAGCTCAATATTGTAGAAGACATCAACTGGGACATGCACAGGAAAAATTCTAAGAATCTGGCATTTAGTAGTTGCCACACATATTCCCTCATCTTAATCCTCAGGAGCCTCACGAGGAAAAAGTTTGTACTGCCACTTTGCAGATGAGGAAACAGACCTAAAAGGCTAGGAAACTTACTCCAGGGCATTTAACTACTAGGTGGAGACTCTCCCAGGTGGCTTTCATCATCCTTCTAGCTGGAGTTGTTGGCTATGTTTGTGAGCATCTATCAGCAAATATGTGTGTTGGTGTCATTTCAACTAGAAGACCTACAAAGGCAAAGACTGTATTCATTTGACATTCCAAATCCATATAATGTTCAACAGTGCAGAAAACAGTGCATCAGATGGACAATCCACAGAAGAAACAAGTCTCCCAGGAAACTTGCATTTTGTCACTGGCCAAATCTGGGGACAATCTGTACTTAGAACACAACAGCAATAACCACATCCACAATATACTAAAGACATACTTCTTGTCCCACACTATATTGGGCTCTTCACACATATTCCCTCATGTAATCATTGAGAGCCTCAAGAGGAAGATGTTTTTACTGCTATTTGCAGATGAGGAAACAGACCTACAAAGATTAAGAAACTCGCAATGGCATTTAACTACTAGTTGGAGGTGCCAGAACTTGAAACTAGATGTTTTTTACTTTGGATGCTGTGCTCTTTCTGGTACTCCACATTGCCGCAATTTAAATCTTCATCCAGCCTTCTCATGATTGGATGGAGTATGCCAGTTATGGGTAGATTAAGAGGTTCAGTAGCCTTTTCTAGATTCCTGTCTTCCTCAGTTTCCATCACCAGCATTTCACCAGCATTTCCTAATCTGGAGGGTCTTCTTCCCCTTTATTTGATTAGCTCCAAACCTATATGTTCTTCGAGACTCAGATCAGGTCTGAACTCTGAGCTCTTTCTTTTGTACCACAGCAGGGGTGGTCAGACACCACTTTCACCGTCTAATTTAAAGGTTCCTCTAAAAGGCTTGCAATGATAAAGATCTTTAAAAGAATATTTGTCATAAGATATAAACTGATGTATCTAGAAAACTATTCCAATTATGGCTGTTATTTATAGAAGCAAATACCATTGGTGAGTTTTAGCAAAGCACTTATAGTAGAGTGGTTTGGATAAAATCCAGGTTATTCACTTGTTAATACATTATTTATATTAACAAAATCAAATGTTAGGCTGAGCACCAAGTTTTTTTCCTGCGAATACCATGTGTTTACTAAAGCTATTACCCTTTCCAATCATTATTTGTCAAACATAAATTTCATAGTATGCACCATAATTTCTGAGACTCTTGTTAAAGTTTGGAAATGTAGACACAGAGAATCAACCAATATAAAAAAAAACCACTCAATCAATTTTGCATCATTACCCATGAAGCTCTTTTCCACTGTTGTTTAGAAAGATTCAAGATGAGAACAGGTCATAGCTTACTGTTGTTTTATGCACTCCCCCACTATCCACTGTGCTGGGTTGTTTGTTATGCATTACTCACTCTCTCCCAGGTGGCTTTCAGTAGTGGTCAAATATTTCAGAAGCATTTATATCATCAGGACTCCATCACATACTTCCCCTTCAGTGCTTCACTCCTTCCCAGCCCGAGTCATCACATGCTTGATTATGTAATGTAGCACTAACTTACCTCCATTTTATTGTATCTTTTCTTGTCAGAGCAAGATTTTACAATATGACAAACCAGAGTCACAGGTAACTGTGACTCATGTGGGCAGGTCAGGGTAGGCAAAAAAGGGAGTGCCATTCAAGCATGGTGGACTGGACAATCTATTTCTCTCCCCACACCTTTATTAGCTGCCTGTTGTGACTTACAGATGGGTGGTGAGGGCAGAACCTGGCCCTAGAGTAAGATTTCATTGCTAGCTCCAACATTCAATAGCTTTGCTTTTGGGTAAACCCTTACATGCCCTCTAAGTTTTCATTTCCACACCTCTACAAGACAGTAATAACATGCCTACCTCATATGATTGTTGTGAAAATAATATGAGACCACAAATAAAAAAGTGCTTTATAAATTTTATTTGTAAGATGATTTTATTAATCTATAGTTATTAAAAAGTTTATCTATTAATTCCAAATCTGCCCTTCTCTAAATTATGTCCATTGCTTTTAGTTCTCCTAATTTACCAATAACGACAATGATAATGATAATATCATTTGCCATTTTGAGCACTTACTATACAATTTTGAGCACTTACTATATATTTTGAGCACTTACTATACAAATTCATGCTTTTTTGTGAAATACAGAGTCTTTATGGAGTGATATGACTTTTGAAACTGGAAATATGATGCAAACTGGCACATTGAAAGATTCATTAAAAAATAAAGCTAATAGTGATCTGATAGAAAAAGCATTGTGCCTATAAATCCGTAGTTGTGATCTGCAACACTCCAGATCTCAGCAGGAAGCCGATGACCCACTCTAGGGACAGTTCAATGATGAGAATATTTACAAAGGTGTAGGCAGGATGTAGGGGATCACCAGGATATGGTGAAGTGCCCAGGGACTGGGACAAGGGAAAGCTGTTAACAGCCAGAAGGTAAAAGGGAAGGGAGCTGTTACCAGGCTTCCATGAGCACAATACCCTTGGGAGACGGGTTGTCTTCCAGGAGCTGTGGCTGTAGGTAACACAGCTATTACCAAACTGACATAGCAGAGAGGGATAGAGGGAATAAACACTCAGACCTGTACCATTCTGTGATCTGGAACTGCTTTCCATTTGCTGAGCCCAATCAGAAACTAGAGGGCCAGGGAGCCCAGCTAAAGCAGGGAGGTCAGTCACCTGGAGCCCAGAGCTGTGTGGAGAGTCTTTCTGGAAGGTCAATATGGAAAAAAAAAAACCGGTGTGGGATTATGAGAAATGCCAATATAAATAATACATAAATGTAGAATGAAATAGACAAACAATGAAATATGCAGACCTTACTCTAGGAATGGGCTGTGTCCAAAGCTTTGTTTTTTGGTTGTTTGGTGGTAACTCACCAAAAAACAGCTGCCATGACAACAAACTGCTCTCCCTATGAAATACATAATGCTCACAAATTACCCAGTTATCTTTTCTCCTTTATCATAAGTGGGTTACTGATAGGATTTTGGAATTGGTCTTGAGTTTCTCTAGTTTAGGCTTTGCGATTTCTTTCCTGTGCTGTTGGGTACTTAGTTAACTTCTCTGAGCTTCAGTGTATGAACTTGTGAAATAAGGATACTATTAGCATTACCTGTCGGGTAATAGGCTTTTGGGACTCCAGCTAACTGAATACAGAGAAACCACTTGAGAAAGCTTGAGAGCTAACTTAGCTTTTCCTCTTAGGTCTGAGAATGTGGTCTTCAGTTTATTCCAAGAACTAGGAAAAGTCAAATATAAGCCCCCATTTCCCTTAAATGAGAATGTTTAATGAAGAGATTGAGTTTCTTTGAAAGAATGGACTGTGGTGCAGCATAAAGTTAACTCTTTGGATATGACTTACACAGGCATTAGTAGCTGCTATTGGGGATTCTGGGGCCTTGCAAATAACTCTGGCATGTGCAGTCCCCCTCTGCCACATCTGCTCTGTGGGAGAATCTAATGCTCAGATTCATTATTCTTTTATAAATCGGTTGGGAACTTTTACTAACTTAGTGTGTGTATGTATGTACGCTGCATGTGGTCTTTTTCTGCAAATCTGTAGCCCAGTGGTCCTCAACTTTAGCAAGCATCAGAATCATCTGAAGAGCTTGTTAAAACAGGCTTCTGAGCCCTGCTCCCAGAGATTCCATTTCAGTAGATCTGTGGTGGGGCCTGAGAACTTGCATTTGTATTACTAGGTTATACTGATGCTGCTGGTCCATGGAGCACACTTTGAGAGCCACTACTTTGTCTCCCTGAACTTCTTTTCCATAGTTTTTGAGAGGGTTAAAGGAGGAAATTGACATAGAGTTCCTATCACAGCACCTGGTATGTAGTTAATATTTGCTTCTACTACTACTGCAACTAGCACGACTACTATTGCTGTTCAGCTGCTTCTACTACTTGGTAATCCTTCATTCCGGACAACGTTAGTTAGGTATTAAGAGCAATGCCACCTGACTTAATTAAAGAAAATAAGTACCTCTCTGGGAGAGATTTGCATTTTAAATAAGCTTGTTAATTAAAAGAGATTTGTAATTTGAAGAATATTGGACTGTGATAGATATACAAAACTTCTGGCCATGTGTAGTGGAAGATACTTTTGAGTAAGAAGCTGACATTCTGTAGGCTCTCTGCTGGGTCACCTCTCTATAAAACTCCCAGATATTTAGGACTCCACATTCTTTCTAAAAGTTCTGAGCTTTTGCACGGGCTTCCATGGTAGGGAAAGCACATGGTCTGGGTGTGGGTAGAGCAGGTGTGGCCATTTATATGTACGGGTTCTTTGCAAGTCTGGCATTTGTAAAATGGGTGATACTTGTATTGTGTTTATTTATTCAATCATGTAATAGAAGATGCACATAAGATTCTTTTGAAAAGTATGCCTTCCAATTTCATGCTGAGAATAATGCAGGAAGTTCAGTGTAATGCAGTTATAATAAAATAGTAGCAAAACAATATTTTGCTTTAAATCACAGAATTAGCAAGTAAAAACTAATTGGAAGCCAATCTTTTGAAAATTTTTTCATGTAAGTTTATTTGGAGGATGTGGCTTGTTGGCCCAGAGTACATATAAAGAACAAAAGAGTATAATTAACAACAGTTTCAAATATGGACTTACCAGGCATCTTGATGAGTATTGACGTGTATATGAATGCCAACATTGTGTTTTTCCAATTCAATACTATGTTATGCCATAAAACTGCAGCAGTTATGAAAATTAGAATTGGTTAAAAACTGTTGAAATCTTTAAATTTTTCCTGTTTAAAAATCCAGAAAATATTAAACTTGTTCTAGAAGTTGAAGTAAAGAAATTAATGTCAGTGACAGAAATACAGTGAATCTAATTGGAAGTCCCTGGGCAGCAGCTCATTAGTGTGGTTAGTTAGTAAATGAAATTTCAGCTGCAGTGAATTAGACTATGCATCTTCAGTTTTTTTTTTCTAAAAAGAATTACAAAATGTCTACAACTGTTTTTTATTAGTAGAGTTTTTTTCCTTCCCCACAAACAAGAAATATTTAGGATCCTTTTGTCATAAAGAAAGAAATGGCCATTTGGGGACAGGTTTTCTTAAATGCCTGGATATTAAGCTTGGGTAAGTAAAACAAAATCTATTCTCCTGTGAGGGAGAGGCTTTCATTTGTCTGCTATACTGCTCAGTTTCACATGTTTCTTTTATCAAATCCTTTACTTTTTTTTTTTTAACCATTTGTGCCTCTTTATTAGATTTCTGTAATAAAAAAATCTCGTCTAGATTGAATAATATTCTAGTGAAAGATATTTAATGTAGGTTGGGACATTTATTTGTCAGTTGTTAAAATGTGACACATTTCATTTTTCATGTTGCTACCATGGATATCTGTATCTTTGTCACTTGAGAGTTCATGGGAAATTTAGAGAAACAAGAGCCTGAATTCCAGTAGTTCAGATGTGCTCATAAGCAAGGTATGATAACTGGGCAATTACTGCAGGATATGATAACCCCATCCCCTGGGGTGTTTAAATGCTTTTTTAGATTATAGTAGAAGTTTAGGACCTGGGCTCACACCTTTCTGTAGAGCCCTAAAATGGTAGAGTCCTGTTCACCCACAGTTTAGCCATGATCCCAGTGTTTTGGGGTCTGTAGGTTAAGACTGGGGATAGCCAACAGCAGTTTCTCAACTGGAGGTGACTTTGATCCCCACGGAACATTTGGCAATGTGTGTGGACAATTTTGATGGTCACAACTCACAGCTGGGAGGGTGGGAGTGACTGCCGACATTTACTGGGTGATGACCAGGGATGCTTCTAAGTACCCTACACAACAAAGAATAATCTGACCCCAAATGTCAGTAGTGCTGAGATTGAGAAACTGTCTTACTGTCATCAAGTGCTTGCTGAATGAGCAGACACACACATAACGGATGGTACACCTTTCAGCTGCCTGAATCCCTGCAGAATGTAAAATGGGGTGTGCACTGGAATGGAGCCAAACGTTGCAAAGACCTCCTAAACCTGTCATTGAAAAGACTTCTGTGACAACTGTTAATTTCCTTACTCTCCTTTTTTTTTTTTTTTTTTTTTGAGACGTAGTCTCGCTCTGTCGCCCAGGCTGGAGTGCAGTGGCGCAATCTCGGCTCACTGCAAGCTCCGCCTCCTGGGTTCACGCCATTCTCCTGCCTCAGCCTCTCCGAGTAGCTGGGACTACAGGCGCCCGCCACCACGCCCGGCTAATCTTTTTTTTTTTTTGTATTTTTAGTAGAGATGGGGTTTCACCGTGGTCTCGATCTTCTGACCTCGTGATCCGCCCGCCTCGGCCTCCCAAAGTGCTGGGATTACAAGCGTGAGCCACCGCGCCCGGCCCTTACTCTCCTTTTTAAAAAACATACATTTCCAGTTTATTTCTCTCTGGAAGTCCTTGGGTCAGTGGCATGTAGAAAATTGTGTTACACTTTCAGCAATTGACTAATATATTTTCCAATATGACTGGTCTCGAAGATCAGTCACCAAAATATTTTTCAGTCTAGCTTAGATGTATTTTTCTAAGTAGAGGAAGAATCATGTGAGGCTTTGAATAAAAAATCTGAAGCATCATGTTTTCTGCACAACAATACCATGTGTACATTGCAAGATATACAAAGCATGGAATACTGGGGGGAGAGAAATTATGGGCTGGCCTGCCAGGCAGGAGTATGGAAGGTAAGCTCCAGTGCCAAAGGAAGAGGGAAGAGATGGGGAAAGAAGTTAAGTGAGGGAGAGAAAGAGTCCTCCCTGTGGGAGGAAGACCTTTTATTTCATGAAGGAAAAGATCTGTTTGTGAACACAAGGTATAAATATTATGTACATTCCTCTCACTTTTCTAAAAAAACTCTGCATTGACATAGGAAAGGAGAGGAAGATGATTTGGACACCAGGAAAAATGAACATAGAGAGTGGCAGGAAATGGAAACATTTTCTTCAAGTCATAAGAAATGGTGCCTGGCAATGTCAAGAAGCAGCAATTCCACTTGACTTCATGGTACTGCAAGCTACTGAAAATGGTGTGGAACTGGTATAAACTGGTATAATCTACTTGGTGCGAAGGCAATAATATATGCAACTTAAATCAAGAAACCAAATGCTCAGGGAAATGCAACGTACAAAGAAGCAATGGCAGATATATATGTGCTGTTCTACTTCATCAATTTTTCTTAGCTGCTAGAGCATTTGAAATTATGCTGTTCACACTAAATATTCTTAAAATTATGTAAACTCTTTTAAGTGTGAAATTTGACTGTACCACATAAACACTTAAAGAACAAAACACAGGCTAGATATAGTGGCTCACACCTGTAATCCCAGCACTTTGGGAGGCTGAGGTGGGCAGATCACCTGAGTTTGAGACCAGCGTGGCCAACATGTTGAAACCCCATCTCTACAAAAAATACAAAAATTAGCCGGGTGTGGTGGCATGTGCCTGTAGTCCCAGCTACTCAGGAAGCTGAGGCAGGAAAACTGCTTGAACCCGGGAGGTGGAGGTTGCAGTGAGCTGAGATCACACCACTGCACTCCAGCCTGGGAGACAGAGCGAGCCTCCATCTCAAAAAGAAAGAAAAAAGGCCAGGTGCAGTGGCTCACGACTGTAATCCCAGCACTTTGGGAGGCCGAGGCAGGTGGATCACCTGAGGTCAGGAGTTCAAGACCAGCCTGGCCAACATGGTGAAATCCTATCTCTACAAAAATACAAAAATTAACCGTGCATGATGGCAGGTGCCTGTAATCCCAGCTACTTAGGAGGTCTCTGAGGCGGCAGAATCGCTTGAACCCGGGAGACGGAGGTTGCAGTGAGTTGAGGTCACACCATTGCACTCCAGCCTGGGCATTGCAGAGAGACTCTGTCTCAAAAAAAAAAAAAAATCAAAACACAGGTAACAAGAAAGCACTGTGCCTGCTTCCACAATCTAAGTGGATATGGCTTGTTAGTGAGTTTGTACGTCTTTCTTTTCCCCTATTCCATGAATGTTCTTATCCTTTCCATATCTCTTATTCTTCACATATTTTAAAACAATATTTTAACAGCTCTATTGAGGTTAACTTACATACTGTATAATTCACTTATTGTAAATACACAGTTCAATAATTTTTAGTAAATTTATACATTTGCACAACCATCGCCACAATCCAAGTGTAGAACATCGTCTATCACTCCAAAAATTCCATAGTTCATCTGTAGTCAATTTTTGCTCCAACATTTCTGCACAGGCAACTGTTGATCTGCCTTCTGTCTTTACAGTTTTGCCTTTTCTAGGAATTTCAGGTGAATGAGATCAAGCATCTCGCTTCTTGATATAATGTTTTTGAGCTTCATCCCTGCCTGTTCACTCCTTTATATTACTTAGTAGTAATCCACTGTATTAATGCAGCACACTTTATCATTTACCAGGTGATGGACATTGAGTCATTTCCACTTTTTTGCATTTATAGATAATTCTGCTATGAAAATTCACTTATGAGGCTGTGTGTGTCATGTCTTTTGGGTATATTCCGAGGAGTGGAATTGTTGGATCACATGGCAAGTATATTTTTAACTTAAAAAAAACCGTCAACTGTTTTCTATAATGGCTGTACCATTTTCTATTCCGACCAGCAATGTATGAAGGTTCCAGTTTCTTCATATCCTCATCAGCACTTGGTGTGTCCATCTTTTTGATTATTTTTCATCTTAGTGGGTGTGAGGTACACTTTCCTCTCCTTTTCAAGGCCCCTCTTTTTCCTTTTTACCTTATTCTTTTCTTCCCATCTTGTACCTTTAGCTGGTGGCTAGTACTATAGTTATATTCATTTATATAAAATCTGATCACTGACAAATTCTTAGTAGACAAATCAAGAAATGATGCTGGTATGGATTCAAACAGTAATCCCCTTTGGCAATCCATTCAATTGGATTTTCCTAAAAATGCTCTAAGTTTTTCTTACAGATGCTCTAGTTGCACTAATAGCAGAGTAGAACAAGCAGCTTTGAGGGCCAGGAAGTATGCCTGTTCAGAAATGGCTCAATAGTGAGGGTTAAATAAAATTACAGTCACACCTGTAAGCATTTTCCCCCAAGCACCTAGAAATATTCACCTTCTCCTTCACATCCTCCACAGAGTGAAGGAATTGGAGGATTTTCTATATTCTCTTAGTTGTAAGGGCAGATTTACCTTTGCTGGTGTCCTGCTCCTTTGTTTTTCTTCCCTGACTGCTTTTTCCTCTCAGCCTGAGGCATGTGCCTGTAAAGCTGACTTTCTCAGTGTTCTATATGGTGGCTGAACTTAACTTGATTCAGCTTTGCAGACAATGTTCCAGCAATCCTCTAGGGACAGGGGTTCTCCACCCCTGATGCCCATTAGAAGCACTTACTGAGCTTTAAAGTGATACCCTAGTCCCAGTTCCCTGGAGGTCATTTAAACCAGAACCTCAAATGACCTTGGAAGTGCATAAATGGTTAAAGGCTTTCTTTCCTGTCCCCAAAATAGATTTTTCAAATTTCAGCATTTGGGGTTATAAAAATATGGGAAAAGCAGGCCCAAATAATTATAATACAAAATTTTAAAAAGTGCACCCTGAAGGTCATGCTGTAGAGGTAGCTGGGAAGTTGTAGAATTAGATCTTGATTTGGACTCAGATTGGGGTGAAGATTCAGGCTCCGTTCTTTTTGTTTTGTTATGTTTTGTTTTTTTGAGACAGAGTCTCTCTCTGTTGCCCAGGCTGGAGGCAGTGGCGTGATCTTGGCTCTCGACTCACTGCAACCTCCACCTCCTGGGTTCAAGTGATTCTCCTGCTTCAGCCTCCTGAGTAGCTGGGATTACAGGTGCCCGCCACCACGCCAGGCTAATTTTTGTATTTTTAGTAGAGATGGGGTTTCACCATGCTGGCCAGGCTGGTCTCGAACTCCTGGCCTCAAGTGATCCAACTACCTAGGCCTCCCAAAGTGCTGAGATTACAGGCGTGAGCCACTGTGCCTGGCTCAGGCTCTGTTCTTAATGAATATTCATAAACCAGTCTGCTCTCAGCTTGGGCCTCTTTGGCTATAATATGGAGGCTCAAACTTATCATGTTATCAAGATCAATGGGATAATTCACCAAGAAGTACTTTAAAATGATACATTTCAGAGCACTTTCATATCTACTAATTATTTGTTTTCAGCATTTTTTTTAAAGTTGTGCGGCCTTACTTTACCACACACAATTTGGGTATATTTTAATCTCCTATTTCTTCTGTTGATCAGAGATTGGGCCAAGAGCATAGGTTCTGGTGCCAGACTGCTTAGCAGCAAATCCCAAACCTGTCACGAGTCCACTGGGGGATCTTCTGTTGTAATGCTCCTTTAACTTTAGTTTTCTTCTCTGTAAAATAAGCACAAGTACCTATCCCAAGGTTTTATGACAATTAAAAAGAGATAATGCTTGTAAAGCACGTAGCACACCCCTTAGATATTGGGCACTCAGGAAATGTTAGTTTTTCTTTTTTATTATTAAATGTGGTAAGTACTTAAGAAAATCCGAGGACATCCGGCACCAGCATTTTATGGTTGAAAGGACAGTTGCACCCCAAGTGGCCCATTTTAAGAAATAGTAGTTTTTAAAAAATCTTGGGTGGTAGTTTAATTCAACCTCCGCATATATCATCTGGACTCCTGCTTCAGGTCAGTTAAATGTCAATATTTGTAAACAACTTTATTTGGAATTTGTTTTTTTATTATTGCATTATTGATTTTTTCTTCTATGCAGAGTATGTGAAGGAAGATTTTTATACAAGTTTCAAGTTCTAAAATAAAGTAAGGAATTGAGATTGACAACTTCTATACTACCAAATTACAAGCTTGTGCAGATCACAGAAAACCTATTTCCCCAGAACTTCATATGGTAAATTACTAAAACGATACATTCTTTGAAAAACTTTTTGTTTTGGGTATTGTCAAATGATCTATAATCCATAAAATCAGAGGGAATAGTATAGTGAACCTGCATGTATCCATCAACCCATTTTCAACAACAATCATTGATGCTTAGTCACAACAAACACTTGAAAGTGTTATGTAACCAGCAGATAAAGAAACTCCAGTCAAATTGATTTAATCTACTCTTGTTGTTAAAAAACATCCAAATAATACAGAAATGGTGAAGTGCAAAGAGAACACCCATATTTTCAATCATTTATTAATAATCCCTTAAATAAGGATGCAGGGAAGTCAGGGCTTATAAAGTCACACAATGCTGTAATTTAATGAGTGATGGATAAAAATTCTGGTCATATCCTCGCTGGAGATGGTTCTGACATACCAGTTACTTAGAAAACCTGATCTTTTCAGAGTAAAGCCTTTATCTGCAATTCTGTTTTAGATCATTGTAATTCACTTGTTTCTTGATGGAAATGGATTACAAATTTTTCAAGTTTCTGTAATTGTTTTCATGGCCACAGAGGGAAATAAAAACATGAACAAACAGTAAAAGAAACAACTTCTACTGTATTATGGGATGGTTATATTCTAATGATGCTTTGGGTGAGGGATTACAAATGTGAGAAAAAGAAAGCTCATTATCGCCTGGTTAGGTTCAAGGACACCATCTTTCTGGATGAAAGGTGATTCCAGTGTTCGCATTTAGCACAGATTCTGAGATGTACATTGAAGGTTATGGTTTGAATTTTTCTCAAATTAGGTACATAGCCATTTCTGTGTGTGAGAGAAAATGGAAATTCAGGTCACATTCCAACTCGAGTTCATTTTTCAAATTGTGCCATAAGAAGAAAAGTCTACACAACCAACTAGCCTTCTGGAAATCCCTCTCCCACTGTTTCCATTTCCATTGAAGGTTGTATTTGTTTATCTTATGTCTTGGGTACACCATGACCTTTTATTTTAGATTTTGCAGAACTCTTGAGGCTTCTAACACTTTTGTTTTTAAAAGAAGCAGTGGTATAATAGTTTTAAGTCTGATTCCATGAATTAATTTTAATGCTTTCTAATTAGACTGTATTTGCAATTTTTCAGAAACATTTGATGAGACTTCTTTGGCACAGTCCACAATAATTTCACTGAGTTTTAAAGTATTTTAAAGATTTATTATTAAAAATATTATACAAATTAAATTCAGGTCCTACATGTACAATATGTTCTAAAGTATTACTGACTGGATTAGTTCAACAATTGGGCCACACAGGATGTTTCATAAAGTTGAGACACTGGAATAACATCTTAAGGCAATAGTAATTTGATTTTTTTCCTAAATGTGTTGCCATAGATTTTCTTAAATGTTTTACAAACAGTTATTAAAAGCACATTGAGAATCCGAATTCCCTTTGGGCAAAACGTTTTAGTACTTAACTTTCATTTAATTCAAAATTACATATGGTTAGGGTTGCAGAAAAACATCAGAAAATCATAACCAGCTATCACAACACTACATATTTGAATCAATTCAGTGCAGCTTCACTCAGAGGTACCTCAAGGTGCTTAAGAGTAAAAATAAATGAAAGTAATCAGTATTAGTCTTCCTTACTCAAAAAAAAGGGAAATTTTAATTTTAAGTTTGCTCCTAAAAATTCAAAGGCATCTTTGAGATCCTAACAAGGAAACTTTTAGTGACTGGTGTATTTTTAATGCAGGCTCACTCCAGAGAGAGAACAGGAGGGCTTGGTAAAGAAATTCTTAAAGCTTGAGGAATGTAAAGATGTATCTGAAGAAAATATTGATTAAGGAACTTGGTCTAAAGTTCCAGCTCATTGACACAAAAAAGCTTTGTTTGTAATATGCAAACATTTAGGATTACCTGAATTAGAACTTAGACAGTTAAATTTTATAATTTGAAGGATATGCAAATAGGTAATCAACTAACTACTAATGTATTTGGAACTCACCGAAGAGGGAGTCTATGAAATGAGCCAGCTGGTGGATGAAAAGAACTGAAGAGTTACGTTTTATTTCTATTTAATGTTTCCATTTTAATTGTGCCTCTAGGTAACAGGCTTATAAATGGAAAGCCTCTCTTTTGTATGGAAGGTAGAATTACCCTTAAAAAATTTTTTAAACTGTAAGAGCTGAAAAATACCTTCAAGATAATAAATTATTAAAGAATACAGAGAGGATTTGCCAATGTAAAATTATGCTATTTATGTGCCCAAAACTATTTGTATAAAAACACAAATTAAAGTTAGCATGTGTTTTAGTTGGCTTAAAGCAAAGTAAAATTTTAAAATATTCTTATAGGCCCAATTTCGATAAGAATGTTTTTCATCTGGATTAAAATTGGGCATCTCTTCCTAAATTTATGCATCTTCCTTGCAATTACCACTCTACTAGAGGATAAAAAGGAATTTTGATGGGTGCTAGCTGAATTGGTACAATGCTTGAAGCTCTAGGGTTTCTATACCTAACTCAATACGCTGCCATGATTCTAGGCTTGTCCATAAACACATTACTTACAATATTGGTACCTTGTTTCTACTCTCAGTAGGTTTAAAATTAGTGTGTCATCAGCTTTATTTAATGCATATAGTTTGCCATCATTTATGAATAAAAAATTTTTAAAGTATACTAAAAAAGAAAAAATCTTTATTAGCACGATGATCTCTTTTAGGGAGATCAAGGAAACAGAGAGATCCTGGCATCAAATAGCTTTGATTTCGCTGCATAAAAGAGTGTTACAAAAGAGTGCAAAGGACAAGTAACATTCCTAACTATGTTATCACAATTTTAAAAGTCATTACACTGGGAAAAAACAATTTTTCTAAAGTATGTCAAGGATTTAAGAGCACAAAAACTTTGTAAGATTTGCCCTTCTCTGTATGTAGGTTGGTGTAAAACGAACTTAACTCATGCTGATTAATGAGGACAAAAAAATGATGTTTTTTTTTTTTTGAGACGGAGTCTCGCTCTGTCGCCCAGGCTGGAGTGCAGTGGTGCAATCTCGGCTCACTGCAAGCTCCGCCTCCCGGGTTCACACCATTCTCCTGCCTCAGCCTCCAGGGTAGCTGGGACTACAGGCGCCCGCCACCACGCCCAGCTAAATTTTTGTGTTTTTAGTAGAGACGGGGTTTCATCATGTTAGCCAGGACGGTCTCGATCTCCTGACCTGGTGATCTGCCCGCCTCAGCCTCCCAAAGTGCTGGGATTACAGGCATGAGCCACCATGCCCGGCCTGATGTGTATTTTTAAATACAATGACAAGATGGCCATCTTTAGACAATTGAAAACATTTCTATGGGTACCTAATTATTAACAGTATCTTGTAATAAAGAGGAGAACTGGGAGGTAAAAGAACTCCAATCAAACTGAGTTGACATTGCAGAGCATGGAACTACTGACAAAAAATTCTGCATCATTTGTTAGTAAAATAATAGATGATGGATTCAAAGATAAATGTGTTGATCTGGGTTGTGGTAAGTGCAGGTGCTGAATCCTGATATTTGTGAAACTGGAAAAGGATTCAAGAAATGACATCTCCTGCAAAGAAGAGGAAGGCTGAGACCCAGTTTCTCCTCCCAAATTTCTTCACCCAGAGTTTGCCAGGAATAGGTGATGTTAGACAACACCCTTGCATGGCTGCTTTCTGTCTTTGCAGTCATGTAAAAACTGCAATGTTTCCACTTTGCAGTCTTCTTATTCATTCTCTTCTGAGTTCCCACATCTATTCCACCACAAGATAGAGCCCCACCACACTTTTTTTTTTTTTTTTTTTTTTTTTGAGACAGAGTCTCGCTGTTGTTGCCCAGGCTAGAATGCAATGGTGTGATCTCGGTACCTTCTGCCTCCTGGGTTTTAGCAATTCTCTTGCCTCAGCCTCCCAAGTAGCTGAGATTACAGGTGCCCGCCACCACACCTGGCTAAGTTTTGTGTTTTTAGTAGAGATGGGGTTTCACCATATTGGCCATGCTGGTCTCAAACTCCTGACCTCAGGTGATCCACCCGCCTCGGCCTCCCAAAGTGCTGGGATTACAGGCATGAGCCACCGTGCCCGGCCACATCCTGCCCTTTTTACATCCCAGATCTCTCTCTATTCCTGCCTCTCTTTTCTAATCCCATGGTGGCTGCCTTGGTTCCAGCTTTTGTCTCCTGTTTCATGGGCTATTGCTATAGCTCCCTCCCTGACTTTGTGCCTTTAATTTACCTACTTCTGATTCACCTATCACTTAGCCATCGGAGTGATGTTTCTATCATAAAGATCTCCTTGGGTCCTTTTCAAGCTCAAAATTCTCCAGTGTTTTCTATTGCCTCCCAGAAAGAATTGGAGCTCCTTAGCATGGCCTATCAAACACTTTGCCCTGACCCATAACTGCCAGCATCGTTACTGCCATGCTGTCTTAGCAATGCAGAACTACTTGAAACCTTCCACCCTTGAACCTTTGCAATGTGCTCTTTTTTTCCCCTTTAGTTTGCCCTTTCTACCCTTCTTCTCATGCCCAGCTTCTTGTTTGCCCTTTAATCATCATTATTTTTCCCCCCAAACATTGAGCTGTTTCCTTTCCTCTAGAAATCTATTGCCTGTCTCAAAAGTTCAGGCCTCTATTTCGGCTCCAATGATACCAACTGCCCCCTCTGTTGTCAAGGAGAATGTTATGTTGTAATTGTGTGCGTGTCTGTTTCTACAATAAGCCTTAAGCTGATTCAGGTCAGGAAGGGTGCCATTCCTCTGGGTATCAACAACCCACAACACACTATTCCTCAACACTTCTGCCCAATAAATCTTTGTTGAGTGAATGAATACGTAAATAAGTTGTGTGAATGGGATCAGATGAAACAGAGACTGAAAATGCCACATATCATTGAGAATTCATTGACCTGGTGATTTTCTGTATTTAGAATTCAGATTTTGACCTTAACTCCCACTAAAGAAAATCCTGTAGGTATTAAGAGCAGCTGTTTTCCAAAGGAGACTTGATGGCTTAGATTTGGGAGAATCACAAAGAGATAAAAAACGTGAACAGTAATTTCTACCACAGAAAACATTTAAAATTTTTTTAAATTAAAAAAAAAAAACCCAAAACCACTCACTGCACTTACTCTTTTCTGTAGACAAAATAAAATGATGATGAAGAGTAAAGAGTATTGTCTACAGATGTCTTACAGATGTAGGGCTGCACATCAAGGCTGATACTGGAACCATCTTGGCTTGGAGCATCAGGTGGCTCCAGAAGGAGGCCCGCTGGGGAGACCTCAGAGCCTCTAGAAGGACTGGAGGCTAGAAAAGGAACAATGCCAGATTCATGAAAGATGGGACAGATACTAGTCCAAAGTGGAATCATATGGCAGCAATAGCATAACAAGGCTGCAGGAGACTCCAAACAATGCTTCGCAGTTCTAAAATTCTTTACATCCTAAGAGCTCAAAGTGCTTTGTCCTAGCATTTCTTTAAACAAAAAGCTTTGGGTCTGAAGAGACTAATCTGAGCAGTTTTTTTTTTTTTGGTTTTCCAAATGCCCATGCTTTCTTTTTTATTATTATTATTATTATACTTCAAGTTTTAGGGTACATGTGCACAATGTGCAAGGTCTGTTACATATGTATCCATGTGCCATGTTGGTGTGCTGCACCCATTAACTCGTCATTTAGCATTAGGTATATCTCCTAATGCTGTCCCTCCCCCCGACCCTCACCCCACAACAGTCTCCGGAGTGTGATGTTCCCCTTCCTGTGTCCATGTGTTCTCATTGTTCAATTCCCACCTATGAGTGAGAACATGCGGTGTTTGGTTTTTTGTCCTTGTGATAGTTTACTGAGAATGATGTCTTCCAGTTTCATCCATGTCCCTACAAAGGACATGAACTCATCCTTTTTTATGGCTGCATAGTATTACATGGTGTATATGTGCCACATTTTCTTAATCCAGTCTATCGTTGTTGGACATTTGGGTTGGTTCCAAGTCTTTGCTATTGTGAATAGTGCCACAATAAACATACGTGTGCATGTGTCTTTATAGCAGCATGATTTATAGTCCTTTGGGTATATACCCAGTAATGGGATTGCTGGGTCAAATGGTATTTCTAGTTCTAGATCCCTGAGGAATTGCCATACTGACTTCCACAATGGTTGAACTAGTTTACAGTCCCACCAACAGTGTAAAAGTGTTCCTATTTCTCCACATCCTCTCCAGCACCTGTTGTTTCCTGACTTTTTAATGATGGCCATTCTAACTGGTGTGAGATGGTATCTCATTGCAGTTTTGATTTGCATTTCTCTGATGGCCAGTGATGATGAGCATTTTTTCATGTGTTTTTTGGCTGCATAAATGTCTTCTTTTGAGAAGTGTCTGTTCATGTCCTTTGCCCACTTTTTGATGGGGTTATTTGTTTTCTTCTGGTAAATTTGTTTGAGTTCATTGTAGATTCTGGATATTAGCCCTTTGTCAGATGAGTAGGTTGCAAAAATTTTCTCCCATTTTGTAGGTTGCCTGTTCACTCTGATGGTAGTTTCTTTTGCTGTGCAGAAGCTCTTTAGTTTAATTAGATCCCATTTGTCAATTTTGGCTTTTGTTGCCATTGCTTTTGGTGTTTTAGACATGAAGTCCTTGCCCATGCCTATGTCCTGAATGGTATTGCCTAGGTTTTCTTCTAGGATTTTTATGGTTTTAGGTCTAACATGTAAGTCTTTAATCCATCTTGAATTAATTTTTTTATAAGGTGTAAGGATAATCTGAGCAGTTTCAAGGGCTATGAGTTATATTTTATGATCCAGCTTTTGTCCTAATTGTGAGCTCTAAGAAGTCACTAAAATGTCTTCTTCTAATTTATGTGACATTAACTATCACTTTATAAGTCTTCGGGTTTAGAGGTAAATATTTATGCCCTTCTTAGCCATGTTTTAGGTTTCTATTAAGGGTAAAACTCCACTGTATGTGAATGTTGCAATCAGATTTTTGTCTTTCAATATGAAATAAATGTTTCCCACTTTTTAAAAAGTGAAGAATGGCTGATAAAAATGGCACCTCATATTTCGGAAGCAGTAGCAAACTCTTACCAAATAATATATTTAAATCAGCAATCAAGTTCCTTGAACCAGCACTCTATAAAATACCGGTTAAATCAGGAATCACATCTATTGAATACCTAGATGTGAGATTCTGGTGGGGTAGGCCAGAAACTAAGCTTCTAAGTCAAATGGAACAAAATCTCTTCCTTCAAAAAGCTTGCAGTTTAACAAAAGAGAAGGAGAATATGTCAACAATTATGGGACATTATGGTAGGTACCAAGATCAAATGTGCAGAAGGTGTGAGGGGTCACTAAGAAGAGGAATCCAAACCAGACTTGTGTGTGTGTGCATGTGATGGTTCCTTGAAGTTAAGTTTTAAAACACAAGTAGGAATTAGTTGGCAGAGGATAGCAGGGGCAGAGGATGTATACCTAAAAATATGATATACCTTTATGCAGTTCTTATGGCAAAAAGGAAGCATGCTTGAGTCAGGGGCAGGTAAGTGGTAGGAGATGAGTAGTGACTAGCAAGTGACATCACAAAAGGGTTGGTGTCAGGCAAAGAAATTTGGGCATTCTCTGGAAGCTACTGGACTCACTTAGGGTTTTAAGTAGGGTACGGACTATATCATATTTACACTTTAGAAAGATCCCATTGAAAGCAATAGGGAGGCTGGCATGGGGTGGAGTGGAACCAGAGGTTGGGAGACAAGGAAGGTGCCCTTAGTGCTATCCCAGGTGGATGTTGGTGAGGTTCATTCCTGACCGGGATATGTGGGTGGTTATGAGAGGGGAATTGGCAACTGGCACATGTATGTGTACACAACAGGGAGGTGGTTTAATATATTGCCATCTTTTCAAATTGCCAACTTGTGGAATGTTTTGTTTAAGAACTCTTTTCACACATTTCTGCAAAAACTTTTGGTCTTGGTCTTCAACAATAAAATGAACCTGCCTCATCATATATTTAAGATTCTTCATTGATAGCTCAATTTAAACTGTATTCACTGAGAAGATACCAAATCCTGTTTGACAAACAGAACCTGTGAACCTCCCATAGGCAAGCTGAAATACCAATGACCCTTAAGCAGCAGAGCCAGGATACTCTTTCCTGATTCTAAGTCTAGAGTTTGGTTTACCAAGAAAACCAAGCAAGCTTTTCCTCTAGGGTAAGGCTGGCATATCTGCCCTTTCCTGGGGTGTAAGGGCTGGGTTTGACAATCTTATCCCTTTGATATAGATTTAACACTTGTATCCTTAGCAAGAAAGCATTTCTTAGTACTCTCTGTGTGGGGCTGTGGCTGCCTGCTTGGTCTAGAAAACTCATGCCAATTGCAGCTGACAGCTACGAAGAGAAAGAAGGGGCTAACTAGAGATTCCATTACCCAGATGGATGATGTAAATTTAATTTCTGGGCTCCTTATTCTTATCTTGGGCTCCTATGCTTATTTATGAAGTTACAGCTTTTTGCTAGGAGAGTTTATGACATGGATGTACTGGATTTAGAAGTTCCTCAGGCCCAGATATCTCAATTTTTCTCCCTGTCTTTCCTGAAGTCATGTTCAGCAGCAGTCATTTCCAATGAAATGCTTGCATTAGAAGACTGAAACCATAAGGCAACGCCAGCCAAGACTGCCTTTTTACAGGACATGGTGTTTGCAGGCTGAGGTTTGAAGTTCTGCCAGTGACTCCAGCCCTTTCCAGCCATAGGCCTCTCTGGATGCAAAGTCAACCAGGCAACAGTTACGTTGGCTTCATGATGTAATGGGTATTTTGTTTTGTTTTGTTCCCCTTTGTTTTGCAAAGTCAACCAGGCAACAGTTATGCTGGCTTTGCGGTGTGATGGGGTTTTAATTTTTTCCATTGCAGTCAGAAAGGGCATAGACAATGTTACTTGAAAAGAATGGAAAAAAACTGGCTATGGATATTAATATGGCCTAAAGATTAGAGAGTTCTGGAATGGAAATCTAAATACTGAACTCAGAATAGAAGCCTTCAGCAGTGATGTAAGTGGGATGATATTTGCAGTGGATCAACAATTTTTTAATTTTTACACTTATACATTTATTTTAAATAAAAAACAGCTGTTACACACACCTGTGATTTGACAGATATTAAGGCTTAGAATGAGGGAATAATTTTAAAAAGGGAGTTCTTTTAAAGAAAAAAATTAATTAAGTGATATTGTAGGTGGTTCCATGGTCTAGAAGATGTTGCCGTGTATCCCTAGCACTCTTCCACCCCTCCCACCCTGCAGTAGCCATGCTGATGAGGCAGGCCAGAAAAGGACCCTGAATGACCCAAGCCTATTAGTGGGATGCCAACCCCTTGCTACTATGATTAGTCCAGGTATGGGCACAGAATTTAAGATGGTCCAATCAGAGTAAAACTCTGGACTTTACTCAATGATAGAAGGAAGCAACCCTCTCATTCCTCCTGGAGAGTCTTGTGTGTGGATAGGAGGTCTTTGAGACAGAGAGCTGTTTTTTATTTTTTTTTCCCCACAAAACAGAAAAGCTGTCCTCAGGATGAAGTAGACAAATCAAGGAGGTCAGAACCTGGAGAACAGCAGACAAAGGGAGTCAGGGACCAGCTCAAACCATAGCTTTGGAATTTTCAGATACTTGAGCCAACAAATATCCCCCCCCACTCCTTTTTTTTTCTGCTACTTGCAGCTGAAAGCATCCTAATAGGGCAGCATGACAAAGTGAAGATGGCAAGACACAATGAAGTTTAGGAAACATGGGCTTAGAGGGCAGAGTCTAAACTCTTCACTGTAATAATAATGATGATGACGATAAAAGTAGTAATAATAGCTAACATTCATTGAGGTTTTACTGTGTGCCAGGAACTGTTCTTAGCACCTTACATATTAACCCATTTAGTCCTCACATCATCCTTATGACCAAGGGAACCAAAAATCTGGATTCTTGTTCTGTCTCTGCTTTTTGCTAGCTGGTAACTGCACACATCATCTGTTCTCTTAGTCTATCTCTTATCTCCTGCAAAGGGTCGTAAGGATCAAATGAGATAATATGATTTAAACACCTTAGTAAAGCACAAATGTAAGACGCTTTTTAAAAATGACATCTCATGTTTAGTACCTTGGTTGTGGTGGTGGTATCACAGGCATATGAGTATGCTCAAACTCTTCAAGATGTATACGCTAAATGTTTGAAATTTAAAAATGTATCAATTATACCTCAATAAGACTAACAAATATTTCACATCCTATTATTATTCCCTAAAAATTCTGTTCTAGGGCAACTATCCTCACAGTTATGCAAATATAAACATTTGCAGTTTATTTTTTTGTGTGTGGGAAGCCCACTTCTCCTCTGGGGTCACCCATGTCCTGCCCTTGTTTCAAAGCCTGGTTCAAGACCCATCTACTTAGTTTTCCCACCACTTCCTAGATAATGCTGCTATCCTTCCATAGATTGCCTGTAGCATTTGCTGTCTGTCCCACCCACTGGCCCTCATCACATGCCACCCTAGGGGCTATTTAATCCTTGATGTCCTGCTTTTCTGAAAGAATGTAAATTACTGAGGGGCAGGGACCTTGTACTTAGCTCATAACTTATCACTCACTGGCTGACATGGTAATGCAATGATTCTGAGAAAAATGCTGTTTTCCCTTAATTTTCCCAAATGCAAACTTCATTGGAAGAGATATAGAGGGGAGAAGTCATTTATGGTCAAAGGCATAAAAACTAGTTGTTTTTCTTTTTTGTTGAATTTAGCCCTCCATATACTTGGCCATTACCTATTTAACTTCTGGCTTCTGCCTCACCCTTCTTGTCCCCTAAGCAATGTAAATAAATAAACAAAAAGCAAATAGGAACCACAACAACTATAACAGCCAGAATATTTGTCAGTGCTGTAGCGGGAGCTGCCTCAAGTTGACTTTTCTTCAGGCAACAAGGATTGGTGTGGAGGTACGGTTGTGGGTAGCCTACAGAAGAAAAGAGAGGACTTCTTTGGAGAGAGAGTGCACATAAACATTTGACTCTCCAATACATCCCAGGCTAGTGGTTGAGGCTAGTGGTGGGGGACCCGGTCCTGAACACGTATTATAAGGTGCTCTGGGTTTCTCTGAGTTGAGTAGGTGCTGGATAAGTCATTATTTGGCATTATTTAATCCAGATAGACATCAGACCTTCTTTGTTTGCTGCCTTAAATGCCATTAACATTTATTGAATCTCAGTAGCTGTACTATGGCTGTTAAGGGAAAACTAACACATGATCCATATATTGTCACTTCAATTAACTTTAGAACTTAAAAATCTTCCAAATCGCTTTTCATAAGTATTTTTCTGGTTCCTTTGTTTTCATGAGACTTGTTGACATTGGCATTAAGGATGACTTATTTTTCGAAACTTAGTGTGGTGGATATTGTGGCCATGCAGGTAAAATGGTAACCCAGGGCTTTGCCCTGTTTAAGAAGATGAGGCTGTCTTAAATAATAGGTAGTAATAATAATAATAGTAATATGCCTTATGTGTATACAGTGCTTTAGAGTTTGTAAAACACTTTCTCATTTTTTATTCTGCCTTGGCAGAAAGTTGAATAGCAAACAATCATGATGGGTGATCAATATGGTGAAGATGCAACTCTCCAAGCAGGACAGAAGAGAATGTGGATGATCTAAATTGTTAGTTGGACAAGTACAGAGCTAATATTATTTTTCCATTAGGACACATGCACATTTCCTAACTGAAAGAAAGGAGAACAAAAGCTGCCCACTGTGTCTGATGTGGTCAGAAACAGATGTCTGATGTGTTCAGAAACAAAAACGGAGGGTCAGCTGTTTTTCAACACCTTTGGTTTTAGGGCAAACTCAGAGATGACAGAGCTCTGTTTTTTACATCATTGTTATTAACTGATTAGTATTAAGAGGCAGGTAAAAAATATTTTTAATTACGACATAAACAACTCAGGTTGTATCTCAGATCCTTGGATAATGAACTGACAAAACTGGTTCTCCAGCATGATGCTCCATCCTGAGTCCAGATGCAGATAAATACTGCAAATAACAGCTATCATGCTTAGCATGTAGTGTGTTGGGCACGGCACTAGGTGCTTCACAAGAATTATCTTAATTTAATCTGTACCACAACTCTATGAGGTAGTTAACTATCATTGGCTCCCTTTTACAAATGGGGATACCGAGGTCAGAGAGAGTAATTGACTTACTCAAATATCTCTAGCTATTAATTGATAGAGTTGGGATTTAAATCCATGCTTTGAGACTTAAATAGAGCTAAGCATGCTTAATTATTGTGCCACTGTGTAGTGCCAAATGCTGGTGGCAAATCTGGTGGAGGGGCATTTATATTTGCTTCCATAGACACCTGTCAGAATCAGAACTAGGATCAAGCCCTGTGGGTCACAACTGAGGGCCAACCATTCACACACTAAATGAGCCATCAGAGGAAAAGGAGAATGGCAAGGAATTTCCATTTTGGCAGTACAAGAAAGCACAAATTAAATATCAATGAATTAGTCTGTTTTCTTTTACATTAATTCTTACTGTGCATGTTTTAGTGGATAGATTGTTATAATGATAGTTCTCAATGAATCAAGCCTTCCTGGGTCTTTGTCTCTTTCCTATGGAAATTTGTCACTTCTTTCACCATGACGTGGAATCTATTTCTCTACTCCTTTGAATCTGGGCTGGCTTTGGGCCTTTCTTTGACCAATAGAGTATGGTGTAAGTGATGTATGTTGTGTGCTCCAGAGTCCAGGCCATGAGGAGAGTTTTGGTATCTGCTCTCACCGTCTTGAAACTCTGAGACCATCACGCTGCAAAGAAGTCCATTTTGGCTTATTAGAGGATGAGAGACTGTAGAATAGCTGTCATTGAACACTAAGGGCTTTCGTATTTTTGTTTTTAATCATCTGATGCCATTAAGTTTTGTATGTTTTTTGTTGTCAGAAAAAGTGAGGAATAGACTGGAGTCCTTGTTAACAGCTGGCACCAACTGCCAGACATGTAAATAGGGCCATCTTGGACCCTCTACCTCAGTCAAGCCATCAGAGAGATGATAGCAGCCTCAGGAATGATCCCAGGCAAGATCAGCAGGAGAAATGCTCAAACTGCCACCTCGCAGAATCCTGAACGGTGACAAATCATTGTGGTGTTAAGCCACTGCATTTTGGGGTTGCTTGTTAGGCAACAAGAGATAACTGAAGCAGTTCTGGTAATCCTAGTAGTACCAAATTATGTAATATTTTGCAGCTATTTTCATAAAAACCTTGTAGGGAGGCCAGTCTGAAATGGCAAGTGATTGGCTCAGTGCTACACAGCCAAAAAATAACAGAGTTGGTATTGGAACTTAGATCTTGACATTTGTATAGCATGAACTCCAGTGCTCCTTATTTCCTTTGATTAAAGGAAAAGATAATGTTGGTTCATTTCAAAGTTAACTTAATTATGTACATAATAGATTTGGATGACAGGTATAAATACAACTATCGGTTATCATTTAAATGTCTCAGGAAGGTGAATTGGAGACCATCTATGCATTCTCTCAAAAGCATGAATGTCCCTAGGCATTGAAGTCATCCACAGTTCTTTCTTTTTGCTGTAAATCTTGATTCGTGAGTTTATTTCTTACACAGAGTAGGAGATTTCTCAGCAAGGCATAATTATTAGGAAGTTACTTCTTCCATTTAGAAGTTTTTAAAGTAGCAAAAATCAATTTCATTCTTAAAGATCAATGAAAACTAAGTTAACCATTTATTATAAAAATGCCATGGAACATTTCTGGAGTGTTATTTGTGGTACCACGGGAACCACTCCATGGGCTTGTTTTAAAAACCAAGCAAAAGCAAAACAAAGTAAAACTGAACTTGCTTTCTCTAGAGATAGAGTGTAACTTTTAACCAGTGTAACACTCATTTCTAGCTGTCACTGAACACCAGGGGCTTTTGTGTTTAGTTTTTAAACATCCTATGCCATTAAATTTTGTATGTTTTTTGTTGTCAGAAAGACAGGCTGTCATTTTTCTTTAAAATAAATCATAACACAATTGGCAAAAGTACAAGAAAAGTTTGCTTAAGTAGTATCCCACTCCTAAATGGGAAAGAAAAAGGTCTCTGAAATTTATACACAGCCTCACCTCTGGTCAAGTTATTTGTTGTTGCATTTGTAACAGTGTGGACATTTTGTTTTAGAAAATGGAAGTGATTTGTAGTAGAACTGTTTGCTATTAACTTGAGCATCTGCTTGTACTGGAATACTTGTTTGATGTGAACAAGTAAGCACTTGTTTTAACAATGAACTGACACAAAAATCAATAAAAAAGTAGAAAAGCCGATAATTTTATAAGTTGGTTCACCAAAATTCATCCTTTAGTATCAGCTGGCAGAATTGTTTGCAATAATTTCGAACACAAATATTTGTATATTCTTAGGGCTTACTGAAGTTGTATGAATATCTTTTCTTGGCAACTGAAAATGGCATCTGGGGTGTAAAGCCAATTATTTAAACATGGCCTAGATATTGCATAATGTGTGGTGTTATGGTGACCATAATGTGATTTCCTAGGCTTCAAAAAAGCTACTTAAAAATTTCCATTGTTCTGCTGTGATTATGCAAATGAAAACAGATACAAGCATTAGCTCCCATATCTCACTTATTACGTGATGGTAGAAAATATGAAGATTTTCAAAAAATGTCCAATGTCTATTTGTTTCTAATTTTCCTTCTGTTAATGTCACTGTAAATTTCAATGTCATATTCCCGCACGTTGCTGCCCCTAATCTGACAGTGTCAGAGGATCTATCTTCATTTTCTCACTCGTTTCATAATCTAATCCTCAGCTCTAACATGCAATTAGTGCCCTCTTCGCCCCCTGCATACCAAACAGGCCGACTGCTACAGCTTTCCTTGTGCAATCCGTTTAGTGAGGCTGCCCGTAATGAATATGTACATTTAGAAGACCTCAGCGCAGAGGGTCACAGGCAATCAACCTTGAATTCAATTATGCGAGTCAAGGTTAATGACTCGCTGCAGTGGTCAGAGGCATTCAGAATCCTGCAGATTAAATCAGCCTGTCAGAGCTGACAATGTAGAAAGGACGGAATTACTTGTGTGAGAAACAGGGAATCGTGCAAAGATAAAATGGTGTCAGTCCTCAACGAAGATTACATGGACTTCTCTGTGGCAAATCAGATTGTAAATCTCCTGTGGACCTGCAATATGATTAGTCTACATAAAGACGTTTCTAGATTGTAATACAGAGCCATTAATAAGACCCCCTGAACTCCACCCTCACTAGGTAACTTCGCTTTTTACCTCATCATTTACATCTTCTGATTGTTCCACATAAAAAATGAAATTATTATTTTTGTAGTTATATTCATGAAGTGTACCCTATGTTATCTTCTATAACACTGCCCAAGATTTAGTTGGTAAAAAAAATTAAATTTTGCCAGTTATTTTATACTGCATTTTCTGTGGTTTTCTTTCTTTTTCTAAAATTTTAATTTGTTTAGAGATAGGGTTCTGCTCTGTCGCCCAGGTTGGAGTGCAGTGGAGTATCATAGCTTGCTGCAGCCTTGAACTCCTGGGCTATCAAGTGATCCTCCCTCCTCAGCCTCCTGAGTAGCTGGGACTGCAGGCACAACCACTGTGCTTGGCTAATTTTAATTTTTTTTTGTAGAGACAGGGTCTCGCTTTGTTGCCCAGGCTGGTCTTGAACTCGTGGCTGGAAGCAATCTGCCTACCTCAGCCTCCCAAAGTGTTGGAATTATAGACATGAGCCACCGTGTCTGACCTACTTTTCTTTTATGTCCTTGTCTTGATAATAGTAGATCATAGCTAGCTGGGAAAAACAAAATAAGAAATAGGTTAAAAACAGTGTTGATCACAGAGCAGCTACCTAATGATTTAAAATAAAGTTTGTGAATTTTAACAATTTGTTATAATTATTTTGCTAAACAAACAAATATAAATTTTATTTGAATTTCTTCAAGAGACTTATCAATTCTTTCGTGTGTTGGGATGTGCATGTGTTCCCCAAATTCATGTGGAAGAGAAACTTTCCTCTTTCCTTCCATAGTCTATCTACAGCAGAGCTCCTGATTTAGATTCATTTCTCAGTGGAGAATCCCTGACTTGTGAATAATCATTGACAATACATTTCTTGCATATTAACAAAGAATATTCATACACTTGTACATTCCTTTGAATGACAGGTATGTTCTTTAAAAGTTATGCTTCAATAATAATTTTGGAATTTTTAATAATATGTTAAATTGAATAGGAAAGTTATTCTTCCCTCATTTTCATTTTCTCCTTCTTTCTTCCCATTGCATCTTCCGTTCTTCCTGTATGTGTTGAGTACATACTATATGTCTTGTATGTATTAAGGCAGGATCAAGGATAAATTGTCTTAATCTGTAAGGAACTCACAGTTAAGTGAGGGAAGAAGAAAGTAAGCAGCTAACTGGGTAATACGATATGGCAAATGTTGCGGTGTAAAATGTGTAAAATACTGTACTGAGCCCTAAGGAAGAGGCCATGGAGTGTATTTGTGTGACTGAATATGAGGTCACAGCAGATAGCCTGTTAGTAGGTGGCGCTCAAGCAGCAAAGAAGACTTCACAGAGAAGGGAATATTTGAGTTGAGCTTGGGTTTGTCTGAAGGAAGCGTGGGTGTCTGGAGGAAGACCCTGGCTTCAGGCATGTAGTGTTCCAGGTCATTTGGCAGGAGGAGTGGTAGGTGAAGTGTGTGGATGCATTTGTCTGCTATATTCCCAACAGGAAATAGAGTTGAGGGGACAAACATATAATGGGTGGAAGAATGAATGAAAAAAACAAGGAAACATGAATGAAATTATTCTAGCTGAGGAGATATGGGTTAAATTAGAGATTCTGTTGAGTGGTCTAATGTACATCAATAAAAGGAATTGGAGTTATGTAAAGTTATATACTGCCAGAAATTGTTACTATCTTTGTTACTATCACCATTGACATCCTCTTTTAACATAATTCAGTAGCACCAAAAGTAAACAAAATTCATAGCATCTGAAATTTAATCTGATTCTGCCCAGACATTCCAAGCAAAAGAATATCTATCTCTTTAAAAAAGTGCTTTTCTGTTCTTATTTAGATGTACATAGTTAAAGAACAGTTAACATTTCAGAAGATTTTTATATTCTTTATTCTGCATAAACAGTATTAATATTTTCAGGTTAATGCATGTGCAATAAGCCAAAATTGTTCTGGGAGAGCTACCAAGTTGTCTTCGGGCTGTGTATGCTCCGCTTATACGATTCCTTGCCATGTCTTCGTGTTTTCCTTCTTTTTCCATGTCCTTAATATTATTCACCAAAAATCATTTTTTCTCTCCTTATTCATCCCCTGATCCTCTTAGGATTTCAATTTTTCAAGAAAGCCATCTGATTCTATTAAAAAGCAGACAATGAAACAAATGCTTCCAAGCCCATCTTCGGCTGGGAGATCTGGCTGGCATAGCTACCACGGGACTCATGGAAGACCCTCATGATATATACGGGTCACATGCCCATTTTAATTTTATCTATGCTAAGTCAAGCCAATGTTGAATTAAGTATAATGTCCTATTATTATTACCCAGCTCCTTTCCTGATTGGTGTAGGTGATGGAGTTTCTAGTTCAGTCTTTCTCAAATTGTGGGAAAGACTTTCTGCTGTTGATAATGAATGAGCTCTGTTCTTTATGGTATTGTGGAAGCTTCTTTAAAGGACAATTGAAATTGGTTTTCTGTTTGTGCTCATAGTATAAAATTACCTTTACAAGTAAGCTAAGAAATTGTTTTATTTTTTTAAATTAAGAAGAAAATAGTACAAAAGGTAAGTGGATATAGCCAAGGTATTCAATTGGTCCAATAATAACCTAAGTTTGAGAACACTGGGTGAAGGTCCACTGATCTGTCCATTCAGAGGACACCACGCAGTTTGAGCCACATAACACCAACTGATCGATCTCAAATTGTACTAGCAGAGCTGCCCTTGATAGAGGAGAGGAAGCAATGGAATTTTCAGGATCCATTACTATATGAATTATGGATTAAATCAGTAAAGGTTCTGAGCTATAGATTGACATGATGCATCCTGTCAAAGGACCACTTACAAAGTTGGAAGGTTCATTTATGATGTAACATGTCAAAAGCCCATTTATTAAAATCTCTATGCCCTGGATTGATGATATTGTCTTTTCTCAAAATATATTTTAGTCTTAAGTGAAGGCAAGAGGAAAGAAAAGACAGCTTTCCTTTTAAAGTGACAGTTAGGAGACTATTGCAATAGTCCAGTTAAATAATGGTGAGGGTCGGAACTGGGTCAGCAGCTATGGAGGTTGTTTGGAGAAGTACTAATGGATAGATTCAATAGGGTTTAGTTGCCAACTGGGTTGTCTCCCAGTTTAAAGGCCTTTGAAAATAGGTCTCCAACCTTGTTCATTCTTAGAGCTATCCTCAGGGCTTTGAATGTGTTTTGCACACTTTCAGCCTTTGCACAAGTAAAGGTTTTCAAAGGAGATTGGTGTAAGCTGGTTTTCCAAGGGGCTTCCTAAGTGAATGCTGATGTATAATAAAGTACAATTTATAAATTAAAAACTGTAATATGAAAAATGCCATATTGAATGTACAATGATATTAAAGATGACAAATTGGTGCATAGTTACCATGAAATGAAAGTCATGAAATACAAAGGGGTACCAACGTTGTTAATTAAATAGCATAACAGACAGCGAAGCAAGTTCTGTATTGGGTTGATTCTCCTGGTAAATAGAAAGATTATAAGGATTTACCCATTCACCCGTGGAGTCTACAAATATTTATTGAACCCATTGATTATGGTCTTATGGATCAGCAGCACCAAGCATGGAGGTGGCCAGAACAGGTGTGGACCCTCAGAAGTAAATGCTCTGCCCAGTTACTGCTTGCTAAGTAGGATGTTATTTACTGATGTAGACAAATTAAAAACATAAATAACATTCCAGTGTCTAAGTGTTTTCAATAAACACAAATTATGAGTTTTGTATATGTAAAACACAATCTCCCAGTAGATAAACACTTTATTGATGATTTATGTTGTACCAAGTATGGGGCAATTGGTAAAGTCAAAACCATTCCCTAATTCTGTCTGCATTTATAGCCCTTCCCCTCCCTCCAACAGCCAACACAAATATATTCAGAGATTAATTTGCTGATAATAAAGGAGTGGCTGTTTGGTCAGCTCTCATTCATTCTTTTCTAAATGGGTGGCTTTGGCATTGCATTCTGTGTTTAATTCCAAGTTTGATTCCAAGTGTACCCTTGGAAATGACAACAAATAAAGGGGCTACCTCTGGTCTTACACTCCTTCAGGTGGGACCAACCTCGGGCAAATGAATGAAGCAGGGATAAATTGTCTTCGATGGCTCTAGACTTGGATAATTGTGCAGTGTGTGGGGGGGGGCAGGGGGTGCGGTGGGTACGGTGGAGCTATTTTCCCCTCAAGCCCACTTCTCTCATGCCTACTTGCTACAGTTTTGATGTTTGTCCCTTCAAAATCTGATGTTGAAATTTGATTCCCAGTGTTGGAGGTGGGGCCTAATGGGAGACGTTTGGGTCATGGGGGTGGTTCCCCTCGTGAACAGATTAATACCTTCCCTGGTGGGGAGTGCATGAGTTCTTACTCGATTAGTTTCCTCAAGAGCTGGTGGTTAAAAAGTCTGGCACCTCTTCCCTCTTTCTTGCTTCTCTCTCTGTGTGATCTTTGTATGTGCCTGCTCCCTCTCACTTCACCATGAGTCTGACACCCTTACTAGAAAAAAATGCTGATGCCATGCTTCTTCTACAGCCTGCAGAACCATGAGCCGAATAAACCTCTTATCTTTATAAATTACCCAGCCTCAGGTATCCCTTTATAGCAATACAAAATGGACTAAGATACTACTCTTCCCACCTTTCAAATATATTCTCTGCCCCAAAACCAGAAATATATTTTAAAAAACAAGCCAAAATTAAATTATCACCATTCTCTTAAAACATCACAATCAGAATAAACCCTGACTCTTTATCACAGCTGGTATGACCCAGGCTGCCTTTTTTTTGTCACAATGCCTTGGTCTTTATTCATTCCTATTACACCCTAAGCTCTTTCTTGTTCATGCTTTGCATACGTTATTCATTCTGCATCAAGTTCTTCTCCTAGCTTAATGTCTGGTAGGCTCCTACTGACCTGTCAGGCCTTGGCTAGGAAGGCCTTCCCTGACCACTAAATCTGAAGTAGACTACTTCCTTTTAACCATGATTAATATCACTCATAAAATTCTGTACTTTTTCTACATAACAAGAATCATAATTTATCATATATTTATTTATATATTTGTCTATTTTTTGTCTCTTGTCTAAAGTCTTTGAGGGCAGGTAATATACCTCTTTTGTTGACCACTAAATATTAAATAATTAGCACAGAGAAAATACCAGGTTATCAATAAATGTTTGTTGAAAATGTTGACTGTAAACATCTGTTCATTCATATTTAATAAGACCCTTTGTGTTGAGGTGTACACTTTAAGTCGTGCATCAGTGGATGGATGAATTGTGAAATTCAGGGTACAGTTTGTGGTCAGAAAAGGTGTTTTTCCTGAAACTTTGCCATGTGGTGGGGCCTTTGGGGTCTAGGCAGTGTGTGGTTTTTGGCTCTGACATTTTTTTCTTTGTGACTTTTATACTTGTTGAGGGACAGCCTAAATAATGCGTTCTTTGGAATTTGGTATCTATTATGGGTAAAGGCACAGTGGCCTTGTTTGCCCCCAAATCTCTGAAGACATACCATATCTGTGTGCTGTCTGCTTTCAGCTGGAATCCTGTCTGACACAGGATGTGAACTAACAAACTAAGATTAGTGTGAGTTCAATAGTTAAAGAAATAACTCAAAGGAGACTGATTTTAGTTTAAACCACGAACCAGAGCAGGAGAAAGAATCTTTGCAACTTCCATATGATCCAGTCTAGCTCTTTCCTCTTTGGGGGCAATAGAGAAGTATTGGGGTTTCCTTTTCGTGGTTCTCCTGATTCCCACTTTACCTTAAGATTTGGAGGTCTCTATGTTATCATCAGAGCTCAAGGAAGAAGAGAAAGAAAAAGGAAGGAGAGAAAAACAATATAATACAGGGAAGAACTTTGGGAAAGGAAATGTCCAAGAGACAGATTCCCACAATGGCATTATTATTACCATTTTAAACAGAATTAAATGCAATAACAGCTTTTAACCTCTTCACACATTCCATTGAGTGCTTTGTCCCCTACTATCAGGGCCCCAAAGTACCCTTGACGTTAACTCATGCCGCCTTTCTCTTTTGCATGGCAGAACTGAGGATGAACTGAGACCTGTGTTCCCATTAGAAGTTGAGGGTATGTCACAGTATTAACCATTATACTGCACACCTATCTGTCCATGCTTCCAAAAGGGGCCATGTGTGTGCTTTGGATTTTAGATGGATTTGGATGGCATTTCTTTCCCTCTCTTATCTGCTCCTGGAGAGAATAATCTGGCTCTTGAACTCTTTTATTTTTATTATTATACTTTAGGTTCTAGGTTATGTGTGCACAACGTGCAGGTTTGTTACATATATAGACATGTGCCATGCTGGTGTGCTGCACCCATTGACTTGTCATTTACATTAGGTATATCTCCTAATGCTATCCCTCCACCCTCCCTCCACCCCATGACAGGCCTCAGTGTGTGATGTTCCCCTTCCTGTGTCCAAGTGTTCTCATTGTTCAATTCCCACCTATGAGTGAGAACATGAGGTGTTTGGTTTTTTGTCCTTGCGATAGTTTGCTGAGAATGATGGTTTCCAGCTTCATCCATGTCCCTACAAAGGACATGAACTCATCATTTTTTATGGCTGCATAGTATTCCATGGTGTCTATGTGCCACATTTTCTTAATCCAGTCTATCATTGATGGACATTTGGGTTGGTTCCAAGTCTTTGCTATTGTGAATAGTGCCACAATAAAAATACGTGTGCATGTGTCTTTATAGCAGCATGATTTATAATCCTTTGGGTATATACCCAGTAACGGGATCGCTGGGTCAAATGGTATTTCTAGTTCTAGATCCTTGAGGAATCGCCACACTGTCTTCCGCAATGGTTGAACTAGTTTACAGTCCTATCAACAGTGTAAAAGTGTTCCTATTTCTCCACATCCTCTCCAGCACCTGTTGTTTCCTGACTTTTTAATGATCTCCATTCTAACTGGTGTGAGATGGTATCTCACTGTGGTTTTGATTTGCATTTCTCTGATGGCCAGTGATGATGAGCATTTTTTCATGTGTCTGTTGGCTGTGTAAATGTCTTCTTTTGAGAAGTGTCTGTTCATATCCTTTGCCCACTTTTTGATGGGGTTGTTTGTTTTTTTCTTGTAAATTTGTTTGAGTTCATTGTAGATTCTGGATATTAGCCCTTTGTCAGATGAGTAGATTGCAAAAATTGTCTTCTATTCTGTAGGTTGCCTGTTCACTCTGATGGTGGTTTCTTTTGCTGTGCAGAAGCTCTTTAGTTTAATTAGATCCCATTTGTCAATTTTGGCTTTTGTTGCCATTGCTTTCGGTGTTTTAGACATGAAGTCCTTGCCCATGTCTATGTCCTGAATGGTATTGCCTAGGTTTTCTTCTAGGATTTTTATGGTATTAGGTCTAACATTTAAGTCTTTAATCCATCTTGAATTAATTTTTGTATAAGGTGTAAGGAAGGGATCCAGTTTCAGCTTTCTACATATGGCTAGCCAGTTTTCCCAGCACCATTTATTAAATAGGGAATCCTTTCCCCATTTCTTGTTTTTGTCAGGTTTGTCAAAGATCAGATGGTTGTAGGTGTGTGGTATTATTTCTGAGGGCTCTGTTCTGTTCCATTGGTCTATTACTCACCTTTCAGACCTCGTTAAGAAGCCAACCCCTCTGTGATGCCTTCTTTGACTCTCAGTCACTCTTTGCTTCCCTTTTGTCTTTGTCAACAAAATATCACACGTTGGTTTACTTGTCTGTTTCTCGCACTGAATTGTGAATGCTTTAGGCAAATGGACTGTGTATTATTTATCTCTGTGTCATTAGCACCTAGTGCTGTGGTTGGTACATAGTAGGGACTCATTACTGAATGAACAAAATATAGAAAATTGTAAGTTTTTTGAAGCAATAACTTGCCTGGAGCTTTCTTGTTTCATAGCAAACACTGTTGGCCTCTGGCCCAGACCCCCTTAGCTCTCTTTTATTATTTCCTTATATTTCTCCCTGACTTCAATGTGCTTTTGCATCTGATGACTTGAACCTGTGACTCATTGAAAGTCTGCCCCTCAACTACTGGAGTCATTTTGTTTGCCAGCTCAAAAGACTGGAAGTGTCTATGAGTTTATAGCTCAGCTTTAGGGACTCACTTATAGCAGTTTCTTTCAGGATTGTCCTGAGATAATTTCATTAATAAGTTATTATTTGCATGTGATTCTTCATCTTAATGTCTGTTTTTAGGGAGCCCAGTGTAAGACAGATTCTTTCCTTCTTGCCTAGCTTTTCAGAAAGTATAGTATGATTGGGTCACAGTTGTTCTTTTAAGTGACCACAGCTGAAGAACTGGTTGTAGAACCACACAGGAAGCAGCCCTTTGTTGGCAGACACAGTTCTCCCTGAGTCTCTTGAATTTGTATATATCTTGCAAGAAAGACACTGATTGCCTTTTGTTCCTAACTATCTTTTCAATATATTTGTATGGTGAACATCCTTGGAAGACAGAGATAGTGTCTTCCTCCAGAGCAAAGAGCTAGCAAGCTTACTGGCCATTATAAGAGATTCATGTTCCCTAAGCTCAGATTTCCCTTCCCATAATGTAACCCATGCATGAGCAGACACCTCTGAGGGTCTATCTGCATTGCCCCTGGGAACTTGGGAGCAAGGCAAACTGATGTAAATATGCTGATGCTAATGTTGCTTGCTGTGCTCTGGATATAAAGTCTTCTGTTTCTGACCTAGGAGTCTTGTGTCTTCTGCCAGCATCCATAAAGCTGTGGCAGACTAATTTCCTAGCTTGAAAATAGGATGAAATCTGCACTCTTTCACTGTTTTAAATTCCTTCTGCTCAAGAATTGCTAGTGGTTTCCCTGTGCTGTCTGTTTCATTTTACTCCTCATTCATTTGCTACATTTGCCAAAACAGACTTTTCTGACTGAATGAACTACTGGGTGTGACCTCTTCTCCCTCAGATTTTCACTTTTGGGCTTTGTTGGTTGGTTAAATGCCACCTGGATCTTCGCCCTCAAAACAAAAAAACAAAAAACACAAAACAACAAAAATGTACTGTCTCAGGGATGTTCTGTCTCAAACACCCAGGCTTTCCTGACTGTATGTGACCATGAAGCCCCAGCTCCCCTGGGGGCTCCTGAGGGCAATGCTGGCTAGGTCTCCCCTCGTCCCTCCCTGACCTGCTGTCCTGTGCTGCCTTGTGCTGCACAGCAGGGAGGGCTGCAGGGAGGCCTGGCCAGCCTAGCCCTCGGGTGCACCTCCTTCCCATATTTCCCTATTGTTCATCCTGTATGTGAAAGCCTGTGTTTTCAAGACAGAATATGAATTGTTCATTTACATGTTAAAATAAGCCCAGAAAACATATACTGGCATGTTACTATTTTAAGTGACAGGAAAAATAACACTGAGATGTAAAACCCAAAGCTTCTTGATGGCTTATCTGTGAAATCAGAAAATCCTATTTTTTTAAGTTTCGATTTCTATTTTACTTACTGTTAGAGCAGTAATTTTGTTTTTATTACTGCCCAAAGAGCCCATTATCTCTTTCATCACATGAGGCTGCCCAAAATAACATGTCTCACTTAGAGAGGGACAACTCACAAAACCATGCTGTAAAGGGTTGTGGTTTTGTTACGGAACCTTTCAGGCTTTGATTGGTTGAAAGAAACATGGAAAATCTAAATTATTGTGACTTAAAATCTGGTGAAGATTTTATTTTGGGACATAGTAGTTAACATAGTTTTAAGCAAGATATCCAATTCCATGGGAAAATTGTGGGTTAAGAATGAGCTCTATTTCTTATTTACTGATCTCAGGCACTTAAATTCTGTAAACCTCAATTTATTTGACTGTAAAGTGGAAATAATACTAGCAGTAGTTCCAAAGGGCTGTTAGGAGGATCAAGGGAGATGATGCATTTGTATACATTATAAAACCTTATACAAAGCTGAGCATGCTACCTGACACAGAAGAGAAATATAATAAATGTTTGTGAAATGAAGGAAGAAAATGTTATGTGGCAACTTTAAATTTACTCAGTTCCATTAGAGGAGATTTTTTTGGATCCTTATTAAAGATGCAATTATCTTTCATGAAATATAATTTTTAAAAATTATTTTCCTGGATTCAACTTAGTTTAGGACTTTATGACACGAAGAGTTGTTTAATAGAAACCTCTAAGACATTAGCTTCAAAAGTTTAGGGATTTATCCCCCAATCTAAAATCAAAATCCCTATTCAACCTAATATTTTCACATGATACTTTCTGCAGATATGGCAAGTTCTATGAGTTTTTCTATAAGAATATAAAGCAAACCTCTTTAAAATTTGTCCTGAAACTTCTTGTTTTCATTTTTTTTTATTTTCAAAATTTTTGTAGAGACAGGGTCTCGCTTTGTTGCCCAGGCTGGTCTCAAACTCCTGGGCTTAACGATTCTCCTGTCTTTGTCTCCAAAAGTGCTGGGATTACAGGCATAAGCCGCCATGCATGGCCTGTCCTGAAACTTCTGACTTCAGTTATTTCTAATAATTTATCAGTGAGTAACCACCAGAAGAAGGGCTTGTTCTAAAGTAGAATTAGTTGAAATATGGTAATGAAGGTACAAGTTTGGAATTTAAGCTCATATACAGCTTATGGCTTAGATTGATGTTGACTGCTTCAGATGCAGCTTTGGGGTTTCACAACTGTTGGGCCTTAGTAGAAGCTACATCTTCGTGTCTCTCATTTTTTTGTCTTTAAAAGTTTTTCGTGGCCAGGCATGGTAGCTCATGCCTGTAACCCCAGAACTGTGGGAGACCAAGGTGGGAGGATCACTTGAGCCTAGGAATTTGAGGCCAGCATGGGCAATATGGTGAAACTCTGCTTCTAAAATACATACATACATACATACATACATACATAAAATAAAAAAAAAGTATCTGGTTCTAGTGCTTAAAATGCGACTAATACAGTTATTGCACAGTAGACTACAATAAAATGTTGTTGAATCGAATTAACCATTTAAAAGAGGTGCTGGTCAATGACTGCTGGCTTTCAATTGGTTCAGTGAGTTTATCTATTAAAAATTCTTCACCTTGCAAAGATGTTCTCTAAGATCTGATTTTGTTATTCCACTTTGACAGAAGAGCTTCTGTCAACCTCACTAATTTTTATGCACCCATTTATATATTTATTGAACATCTACTGAGTACAAACTAATATGTACACATTTACATAAAATCATTAATGTACATGATCACAAGTGGGGGGGTTTGTTGGGAAAGTTAGTTATTTTTATAAGATGTTACATCCTTCTTTTCATCTGGAAATTTAACAATTTTACTAGTGCATGCTATGTTGAAATGAGGAAGAAAGAGAAAATGGAACATATTCAGAGGAATTGCAATAATTTCCTTCTTTTTTCAATCTAGCTTTTCCTCCTGACATATTTATCCCATAATCATTGGTGAGAGGAGGAGGGAAGAGAGGAGGAACTATGTGAACAGCAGACTTCTGTCTCTCATCACTCTCAACAATCTTTGCTAATCATTCAGATTCTCACCTCAATTTAGTAAAGATCACCTAGAGTTACCCACAAGTGGTGGGTGAGGCAACAGAAGGTGAACTTTCTCAGCACTGATTTCTTAGAAATTTTTTACTTCTTGATTGCTTTCAAACCAGACTTTTTATGTTTGTGGGAGATGAAGGACCAAGAAGGTGCTGATTTACCACTGATTGAAAAATGGGTTTATATATAGGATGATTCTTTTTCTCAAGGTTCCAGACTCACTTTTTTTGTGGTTCAGGAGGAGCAGAAGTCCAGAAGTCATCCATCGTTCCAGGCGAGTGGAAATTTTACCAATATTGAGCCAATAATGCTAGGCAATTAGAGGAAGAGGGACAGAAATCTTGAGGAAGGACAAGATAAAGAGCTGGTGGTGTAACAGAGAGGTTAGAGTAGATGAGAATTGATTATAGCTTTTAACAGCATGGAGGGAGAAGCTTTGGCAGTGTGGTAGACGTGAAACTCTGGAGATGGTTTAAGAGGGAATGGGAAGAAAGGCCATGGAGTAACCTATATGGAGGAGTTTTCTCCATTTCTTAGTTTCCTATAAAAGGAAAACAACAAAATGAAGAACTAGAGGGGGGGATATGGGATCATGAGATTCCTTCCTCTCTCCCTCTCTTCTCCCCTTTTTGCCTCCCTCCTTCCCCCTCTTCTGATACTGTAAGAAAGAAAGGATGGGATCTTGATTATGCTGAATGCAGTGATTATGGATTTTAGGCAGAGCAATCCCTAAATCTCCCCAGCCTCTCACATGGCTCCATGCTTGTTGTACATATGAAATTATTATGACTTAAGTGAATGAGGCTATAACTAGAGTTATCTAACCAACCATGACACCTAGAGAGAGAATTATATGATCTGATCCAGCAATTGTAAAGCACTATGTAAATAATCCATGAGCTTGGGGACTGGCAGGGCAAAAGTAATTGTCAAACATGACCTCTTCGGTGTCTACATCACTTCCAAGCAGTCTTTGCACCACCCTGCTCCTCTGAAGCCACAATGAGACAGGAGGTTCCAGGAGAGTATGGGTTTAGATGGGTGCTGAGCAGCATGGAATACAGGAAATTGACATTCTAGTGGCAAATACGAAGTGAAGAACAGAGGACAAATTTTAAAATAAAAACAAAGATTTGTTTGTAAAAGAAAATGATTTAGCACTTCTTATTGGTTATCTAATTTGAACAAATTAGCCAGATAATTAATTACTCAATTTTCAAATTTCAGATATAATCTGATAGATTGTGCTGCGAGGTGGCTCTTTTTCTTCCATGTGAACTCTTTCTTTCTTTCTTTTCTTTCTCTTTCTTTCTTTTTGTTTCTCTCTCTCCTTTCTTTCTTCTTTCTTTCTTTCTTTCTTTCTTTCTTTCTTTCTTTCTTTCTTTCTCTCTAGCTTTCTTTCTTTCTCTCTTTCTTTCCTTCTTTCTTTCTTTTTCTTTCTTTTTTTTTTTTGACAGAATCTTGCTCTGTTGCCCAGGCTGGAGTGTAGTGGCATGATCTTGGCTCACTGCAACCTCCGACTCCCTGGTTCAAGTAATTATCCTGCCTCAGCTTCCCAAGTTATAGTCCCAAGGACTATAGGTGTGCGCCATCACACCCGGCTAATTTTTGCATTTTTAGTTGGGACAGGGTTTTGCCATGTTGAGCAGGCTGGTTTCAGACTCCTGACCTCAAGTGATCCACCCGCCTCAGCCTCCCAAAGTGCTGTGATTACAGGTGTAAGCCAGTGCACCCGGCCTCTTTTGTGTGAATTCTTGATTTGGGTATGTTGCAACTTAAGTATGTGCAGAAATCCTTTATGTTTCCATTAAAGAGGGGAGTCACTTTATATTGAGAATGCAATAATAATAAACAAATTTTGAGAACTTACTTTTCACCAGGTAGGCTCTGTCACAAGAACTTTATATCATCACATTTAATCCTCACAACAGCATACTGTATTTACTATTGTTACCTGCATTTACGGATAAGGAAACTAAGGCTCAGAGAGCTTAAGTAACTTGTCCTTGTTCACAAAACTCAGAAATGTCAGACATAGGATTTGAATCCAGGAAGCCTGGCTCCAATATCTCTGCTTTCAACCACTAGGTTACAATTATTGTGTGACTAAATGTATAGAACTATTATTCCATGGGTGCCCAGATCAAGAATAAATAAAATGAGAAAATATGAATCTCACTCGTTTTAATTATGCCTCTGCTCTGCTCTTTTTATATTTTGAGGCTGGCCTTAGCATTTAAGACAAACTCGAACTCAAAAATGACACCATGACCCTCTTGGCTCTTAGAAATGATTTAATAATTTTAAATTGATTTCCATTTCTAGTGTGGAGCAACTGGAGACAGGAGGTGACCAGCTCTTTCTCACCTTTGCTGAGCAAACAGCCAGAGGAAATGTCCTTAAATTGTAGCTGGGAAACTTCAGGTTAAAAAGCCTTCATTTCTTGCCTATGAATGCTTTGAACAACTCTAATGCCTACAATGGTTTACGTGCCTTTGTTCGGGAGGTTTCTAATGGGGTCAGATGGTTTTTTATTTTTATTTTTATTTTTATTTAAACAGACAAGGTCTAGCCTTGTTGGCTGGGCTGGAGTGCAGTGGCCTGGTCATAGCTCATTGCAGCCTTGAATTCTTGGACTCAAGAGATCCTCCTGCCTCAGCCTCCCAGGTAGCTAAGATTACATGTGTGCACCACCATGCCTGGCTAATTAAAAAAATTTTTTGTAGGGATCAGGGTGGGGGATCAGGGGGGTGGTCTCACTATATTGCCCAAGCAGATATTGAACTCCTGGCTTCAAGTGATCCTCCCACCTTGGCCTCCCAAAGTGCTGGGATTACAGGCTGAGCCACCATGCCCAGCTGATGGGTGGTGTTTTCTGACTTCTTCCAGGCTTTAACCTCCGTATTGGCAGAGTATGTGTCTATCTTAATACATGTGTTTTCAAACATTGGGCCTGGTGTATAGAGTAAATGTTGAGTTAATTAATGAGCAAATGACTCCACCATTCACAGGCAATTCTTCCTTTTTAAGGTGTGCTCTTCTGGACTTTTCTTCAATGCATATTAGCAAAGCGAAATCCTGTCTTGTCTACTTATATTTAATGACTTGCTTTCTCTCACGTATAACAAAGTATGAATATTGTAGCTTTATTCACAGTATCCAAGACATAGAATCAACCTAAAGTGTCCATCAATGAATGAATGGATAAAGAATATGTGGTATATATACACAGTGGAATACCACTCAGTGTTAAAAAAGGAGGAAATTTCCATTTGTGACAACATGAACAAACTTGGAGGGCATTATGCTAAGTGAAATAAGCTAGGTAGGCACAGAAAGAAAAATACCACGTGATTTCACTTATATATGGAATCTATAAAAAGTTGAATTTAGAAAAGTAGAGAGTAGAATGATGGTTACCAGAGGCTGGGAGTGGGGGGGTGGGCAGTGAGAAGAAGTTGACCAAAGAGTACAAAGTTCCAGTTACACAGGAGGAATATATTTTGGAGATTTATTGCACAGCAAGGTGACCATAGTTAATAATAATATATGGTACACTTCAAAATTGTTTTAAAAATAGATTTTAAATGTTCTTACTAAAAAATGGTATGTGAGGTGATAGATATGTTAATTGGCTTAATATAACCATTCCACAATGGCTACATATATCGAGATACCACATAATACTCCATTAATATAAAAAACTATTTGTCAAGTAAAAATAATGAAAAATACATATGAACATCATGCTTTCTCAATAGATATTTTTCTACAGTTTTACATATAAATGCGGCATAATTTTTCTACTCTTGAACAGATTTTTTTTCTACATTTCTTTATATTTTAAAGAATATTGCAAAGAAAGCTTTGTGGGTAAATCCCTGCACAGATCTTCTTTCCTTTAAGTCAGATTCCTGGGAAGGCCATTGTTAGGTCAAATAGTATGCATTTTAAAGTTTGTTTTTCCAAATTTTCCTCCAGAATGCATGTACCAATACTATATAGAATGTCTATATTCAAACATCCTCATTACCACAAAGCATATCCTCTCAAAGATATTTTTGCCATTATCTGAAGAAATATATTACAGTTTTAATTTACACCTATTTCTGTTCTTTTGATTCTAGGTTTTCTGAAAAGTGTAACAGGGATAATATTTTTGAATTATATTAACGTTCTTCTCCTTTTGGTACTTCCTTTTACATGATTCTTCTATCCAGCCAGAGGCAGAATAAAAAGAGAGAAAGATTCAATGATGAAATAGGACTTCTAATCTGCACTAAGATAATTGTCTCAAAAGATAGGCTGGTTTTTCTTTAAAGTAAACTTTTCAATTGACTAGAACGTACTGACAAAAAGTGCACAAATCATGAGTGTCCAGCTTGATGAATTTCTGCAAAGTGTATGCACTTGGGTAGCCACTATCCACATCAAGATAAAGAGTTTTACCAGTGGCCCAGAAGTTTCTCTGCTCCCTCCCTCTCATTATGCCCCAGCGAAGTAACCACTGGTCTAACTTCTATCAACATAGATTTGTTTTGCCTATATTTGAACTTTATGTAAGATGACTCATCCAGTATTTGGTAATTTTTGTCTGAATTCTTTCTCCCAAAATTAGGTTTGTGAGATTTAGCCATGCTGTTGTGTGCAGATTAGTTTCTTCAATTTCACAGATCTATAGTATTTCATGTTATGACCATACTACAATTTATTTTTCAGTACAGTAAGTAAAGATTCCAAGTGCCAATACTTGCTACTGTGACTTGTCCGCCCTATTTTAGCTATTTTGTGTGTGTGTGGTAGGATCTCATGGTAGTTTTAAACTGCATTTCCCTAGTGGCTAATGATGTTGACCACCTTTTCATATTTTACTGGCCATTTATCTACTTTTGTAAGATGCTTATTCAAGTGGTCTTTTTGGTTTGTTTATTTTTCTCATTAAAATTGTTTTGGCAGTTTTTTCTTGTTGATTTATAGATCTCTATACCTTTGTAAATAAAATTTTTGTCAGAAATATACCTTCTTCCTATTGGCTTACCTTTTTATGTTTTTAAAGGTGTCTTTTCATAAAAAGCATCTTAATTTTAAAGTGGTCTTATTTATCAATACTTTCCTTTATGATTGATTTTAAAGCTTTTATATTTTGTCTGAGAAATCCTTGCCCACCTGTAGGTCATGAGGACATTCTCCTATGTCATCTCTTAAAAGCTTTGATGTTTTACTTTTCCCATATATGTCTAAAATCTACCTGGAGATAATTTCTGTGTATTTGTACAAGGTAGAAGGTCAAGATTAATTTTTCTCCATATAGATACTTAATTCACCCCTCTATATTTATTGACACTAGTGCTGAGCTGCCACTTTCTTTAAAGCCTCTTATCTGAACCTCTTACAAATTGGCAAATGCTTTATGAGGAGAGAAGGCAGAGAAAGTCAAGCTCACTTTCAGTATCTTTTGCTTTTCTCTGAGATCTGGGCTCCTCAAGTCTGGGATGCTTTGGTTGCTCTTCGATGGCTTCAAGTATCTGCTTAACAACAACAACAACAAAGCACTATATACAGTTTTTAAGATGTTTTAATGTGACGGTTGGATTGATGCAAGGTACACTGCCTTATCTGGAAATAGAAGTCCAAAAGCTAGGCTTTCTTAGGAAAGAGTGAGATTTCCTAAATTTTATAAAGCTTCCATTTACATATAAACAGCCTGGTTTGATTAATGTATGTATAATAGAGTTTTACTCCAAATAATTGTGCAGAGAGGACAATATGATGAAAGAGATGTTCTCACCAGATAGGAGGAGGATGTAGAAACCTCAGCACAGTGGGAGGAAAGGGAATGTTTTTGAGGAGCAAAGGCTAGACGAAAATGCAATCTGGGTTCCTTGGAGACTCTGTTCTCACCAACTTGGACTTTGGCTTAAGAATTCACAGAGATAAGAATACATGAATCTTAGAATCTTGAGTAAAAGAAAGTAAGCCATAAAGCATGCATACACTATGAACCATGATATGATATTCAAAGACAAGCAAAACAAAAAGCTATACTTTTTGAGCACATAAGTCCATATTGTAAATTCTTAGAGATAAGGGAAAGGAATGATAAACAGAAAACTTGAGTGGTTACACCTGGGTTGGGGGGACTGGGAAGAGACTGATAGGAGATTTCAGTGGCACTGATGATTTCTTATGTTGGTGGTGGATTCATGAGTATTTATTATTATACTCTCTAACTCATATTTACATTATGCTGACTATTTTGCAGATATCAAATGTGTCAAAATAAAATTGCAAAAGAAAAAACAGAAGAAAAACTACTAGGCAGGAGGAGCGGTGCCTTAGTAGTGACCAGTACAGAGCTCCAAGGAATCAGATCTGCCACTCCCTGGCAGACTTTAGTGAATTCCAGTAGACAGGCAAAAGCCCATACAGATCAAAATCTCTCCTCTCTCACTCCCATGGGGTCACATAAGCCCTCATAGACTTGGATGCAATCTTGAGGAGGAGCAAGGGAGAAGGAAGAAATGGTTTTCCAAATCAAGCATGTATCTAAAAGAGACTGAGGTAACCTCAAATGGAGATTGATCTTTCATTGGCAAGGTCTCCTCACCTTGCCCCCACATTGCCAGTGGAAATTTCAGGGGTGTTGGAGCAAATTGAGATCTGTCTAAGAATATAAAATAAATTTTATTTTTATTGCACATCATGGCCATTGACTATATGAGTACATTTTTGACCCTAGTTCAAAATAATGCTTACCTACTCTTTGCATGACAAGAAAGGGCAGCAGTTGTAACAGACCTAGATCCCCAAGCCTGTCTTGCCCTCTGGCTAGCTGTATGACAATCATAAGTCTTTTAAACCATAGAAGAGCAAGAGAGAGAGTTCATAATCTCATAATCTTCAGGTCTGTGAGTCCAAGTATTAGGGACAGTCTTCATTCTCTTGAGCATTCATGGTAAGTTTTCTTTATTCTTCATCCTATAATGTGATATGGAGTTGAAACCATTATTTAAAATATGTAACCATCAGTGATGGTGCCATTAGATCCCTTACTTCATAAAGATAAATCACATTAGAATGATTTTTACCTCCCTAAACAAGTTGTGTGCTTTAAGACATTCACAGGGGGAAACAAGTCCAGGATAGTAAAAATTAAATACAGCTTCCAGAGGATTTATCAGGTAAATGTTATGGATTGTTGTGATTTAATTTATGGGATTAGTTTGACTTTCAATTACCAAGCATCACATTGAATCACTTTGTGTTTTGAACTCTGTAACTGGGACTCCTTACACTCGATCTTTCATTTGGAGAGGGATTATCAATAATTAGACACTGTGGCCTTATTGATCAGCTAATCAATACCCACATTAATCACCAGTGGTCTAAAAACAATTCAGTCTTTGCATTAAAAGGAATCAGTGTGATCAAATTAGCATCTTTTACTACAAGCTGAGCAAAGATATGGCTTTCCAAAGGGAAGGCAATGCAGGTAGGGTGTACTTACAGAATTCTGAGCTCGGTCACCTGTTACTACACGGAAGTGATCTTATGATAGTCAAGTTTTGATTATGGCCAGGCGCCGTGGCTCACGCCTGTAATCTAAGTATTTGGGAGGCCAAAGCGGGCAGATCAGGAGGTCAGGAGATTGCGACAATCCTGGCTAACACGGTGAAATCCCATCTCCACTAAAAATACAAAAAATTAGCCGGGCGTGGTGGCACGTGCCTGTAGTCCCAGCTACTTGGGAGGCTGAGGCAGGAGAATCGCTTAATCCAGGAGGCAGAGGGTGCAGTGAGCCAAGATTGCACCACTGGACTCCAGCCTGGGGGACAGAGCGAGACTCCATCTCAAGAAAAAAAAAAGAGTATGTGTTTTTGGTTTTATGCTCTGCTAGATGTATCATTTAGCAAAATGTTATTCACTACAAAAGTATGACAAAATGAATAGATATTTCTCATACTGCATTGTAAATAAATGTTCTTCATTCTTGCATTTATAGCAGAAGCTATTTTGTATCTCCAAGAAAATCCAGATATCTCAGCAATTCTTAAAAAAATGGCAAGTGATTAGGTTTAATACATGTGAAAGTGATTTGTTAACTATTAAGGATTAAGAGTATTCCTATTTCCCAAGGTACACTTATCACCCCAAACAGAGCTCCAGAATGGAATAATGCTTTTTCTCTTCTCAGAATTGTAGTTCATCTGGCTTCAAACCAAAGCAACTTGGTGAGTAAGAGGAAGAGCTTGTCTTGGCTAGTCCATACAGGCTTTGACCACACTGACTTGCAGGCTGTCACTCAAACCAGTGGCTGTCAAAGGAGGTCACAGATTCATCCAAATGGCTTTTAATAATTTGGCATTACTTTCATGTGAATAATTTATAATCCCCAAAGTATGAGACTGTTATTTATGGTTAGTAGCTGTGAAATAATGAGGCACACGGTTTTAAGGCTGTTTTTATTACCAAGTGGTGTCTGTACAGTTGTAGGGAGTTAAAGGGAAGTGGAAGTGGATTTTTTTTCTTTTTAAAGATTATATCAGAGGCAGAAATGATATATCACAGATGAGAATAATACTGGCTGTCTCTTCAAATTTATCCATTACAAACACCACACCATTTCTTTGAAATGGGAGCTTACAGCAGCATTCTGGCAGTTTCTTAAAGTCGGTCGTTTTCACTCTCTGAGGAAATAAAAAACGGACTTGTTTGGTCTTCGAGTTTTGGTTCCTACTGGGAATAAGACAATTAAGTATTGTTTTTTATTTTCATTTTGGGTTTTAAAGAATAAAAACTATTTTGTCTGTGTAAAAACTTGGGAAAAGTAGTCGTGTATAAATAAAAAAATTACCTGTTATCTCGCCAAAAAATTTTAACAAAAATAGGATCATAATGTATCGTTATTTTATCCTGTTACTTTTGGTCATTTTACACATTATTAAATAGGTTTTGAAAATGTTATTTTTAATGATTGCAAAATATTCCACTGTATAGATGTTATAGAATTTCTTATTTAATAATTTAGATTTTTCCAATTTTTTATTGTTGTGAGTAACTCTGCGATGATAATTCTTTAACAGAAATCTTTACCTACATTTCTGATTATTTTCTCTTGATAAATTTCCAGGAGGGCAGTTATTGGGCCAAATAGAATCTTTTAAATCTCTTGATACATATCACCAAAATACATTCCAGAGAGTTTATAACGATTTAGAAGCCTACCAACAGAGAGAATGGTCATGAGCTTTGAAAAATTTAGCCAAGTTGATAGATTTAAAAAAGATGCACCATTATATTAACTTGCAGTTTGTGATTACTAGTAGGCAGTTTTAATGTTTATTAGCCATTTTATTTATTTTTTGAAAAGTGGCTGTTAGTGCCGTTTGCCTGTTTTATTGTTTTGTGCAATTAGCACTCTCCTTCCTATTTGTAAGAGCTCTTTATATATTAAAAGATATCAACTTCATTTTGCATTTTAAATCTATTCATTTTGTAATTGAAGAGAACCATGTAAGTTCTATAACTATCTCATTACATAATGATGGGTGGATGCCAAATCTCAAGTAATGAAAGTGTGGTTTGTAAAATTTTATAATTAGCTATTTATGCTCAACACCTTTAGTTTATTTTAATTGACAAATATTTATTCATTTTTACTATTAGTCATATATATATACATATGTAACTATATAACTGTGCATGTATATATATATTTACAGCAAATATATGTAACTGAGATATATATCTATCTCATAACTTTTACCTATTACAGACAAAAAAAAATCATCTTCCTATAACCACAAATTTTCCTACCAATGACTGGAGATTCGGTTCAACATCTGCCTGTAAGGAAATAAAGATGTTTAAGATGGCTTTCACTTCTCAAGCATTCACAATCTGGTGGGAGAGTTGGAGGTGTGCACAATTAGCTTTCACGCGTGGCAGAATTTGATAAGTATAGCAACAGAATCAGAAAGAGAATGAAACAGGCTTATCTAGGAAGGAGAGATTAAACCTAAGGCAGTCCCTTTTTGAACAAGGAGTTTCGAAGTATTTCTTACCTAATAGATAATTTGTAGCCTGGTTTTGACTCTTTTAAGCCTGGCCTTGCCCTCACTATACATGTAGGTCTTTGACAGGAAGAAATGAGACCAACAGCAGGAGTGAGGATTGTGGACTGACGGAAGAGTGAAAGAAGAAGGATGTTCTAGGTAGAGAGACAGCTGGAATGTGGAGGGATAGCTTAGGAAATTGCAGATATGGCAGTGCATGTGGAGTGAAGGTGGAAAGACTAGAGTGGGGATTAGTAAACTGGTGAGGCAGGTAAGGACCAAATGGCAGGCATCTCTGAATGCCAAACTGACAAGAATTCATGTGGCAAGCAATGGGAAGTCTTTGAGTGTTTCTGAGCCGGTGAATGTCATGATCCAGGCTGTTTGAGACAACTTTGCTGTTGCAGGTATGAAGATTGAAGGGGAGGACCAAAGAGGAAATAGAGAACCCAGTAGGGAGGTGAATAGTGAGTGGGGTAACTAGCAGAGGGTCAGTGGAAAGGAGAGAATGGATCTGACAGTTTGGAGGCAGACTTGCTAGGGTTTGACACCTAATTGGACATGGTGAGGAGGAAGGGAAAGAGAGGGAGAAAGAGGAGTCCAAGATAAAATTGAGGTTGGGAGCCTGAGCAGTTCAGGCAGTCCAGCTTACATTCCCATCCTGGGGAGTGAGTTTTCTTTAGTATGGCTCAAGAGGTATAACATCATGTGGTGGGCTGGGATTAAGGATTCTGGTTTTGTTATCAGAAGAAGAACCCCTCCTCCTTCACCTCTGGCAGAGGCATTACAGCACATTCGAGACTCCGGAGAGACTGGCTGGAGCTTTCTCATAATTACCTGTCCAAAACATATAATAAGCTGTCAGACACTGAACAGGTGCCTCAGCTCTTTACAGCCTCAACATCCTCACTGAGTTTATTTCCTTGTGCAGTTTTAAGAACTAAGTGAAATAATGAATGCAAATGCTTTGCGGTGTGTGACTGGGAAATAGTAAGTGCTCAGTAAATGCTAGCTCTTTATTTGATATTGGTAAGCATTTTGGTGCTACTTTTGAGAAATAAAAATAGCAATATCCCCATGTTAAGTTCAAGCATTGAACATACAATAACACTGAACTGAAATCAGAGGGCTGCAAATTCATAAAATAAAGAACATCTTATCTAGAAGTAAGGGATAGAACCCTTAGCTATACTGTGTTCATTAAAAGGAAATAATGTTAAAAAAGACTACATTTGATTGTTTTTGTTCATGAAGGGAAGGCTTCTGATCATCTAAAATGTCTTTCAGTATTAAATTAAACTAACCAACAGTGATTATAATTACATGATCATGATCTCAAACAGCAATTCAGTAAATGTACATAGCACCTGGTCTGTGGGAGAGTGATTGATCTGATAAAAAGTCTGTATTTGCACCCTACACCACCTTGAAACAAGGTCCAGAAAGATGAAAGGCAAAAGATGTGAAAGTTTTTATGAAGGCAATAATGGCCACTTGACTATAATTTCAAGGCTTGCCTCTTCCATATCAATATCCAATTTTATGATGAATTTTTATTTTATTTTTTAACACTTCCACTAAGCTTTCTTTTTTAACATCTGACTCTTTTGTGAAAGCAGGAAATAAAAAACAAATTTGTTTGATTTCTTGGCAATTTATTTTGCATTCAAAGCTGTCGAAGTTTTTTCACATTTGAGAAATGGTCCTTGTTTCTACCACCATATTTAAAGTAAAATAAGACATTAATGGATAATAACACATTGAACAAAACAAAAATTCATCAGTCTATACTAATAATAAATAAACAAATAAGTGAGGGAGGGGGAGGAGAAAGCTCTTTCTTACAGTAGAACTCAAACTAATAAATGTAGACAAAATGAGGATTGATGAAGTTAGAAAAACCTCACCATTTTGTAAGCACCAGGAAAGGATCATTAATAGATGCTAAAAGTGTGGGTAAAAATTTGATAAGGAACAGTTTTCAAAGTTTCAAAGGATAGTTTCAAAATATCTCCCCAAATTATTCATTAATTACTGAAAGAAAAATGATAACATTACACTGAAACACCTGGCAGATGCCACCTTTACCAAATGATCAAAGTGAGCATCACCATTCATGGGATAAACCAACATTATGAGGCTCCTAATATGATCTCATGGGAAGGACACAGTATCATTTTTATGCCATTCCTGCTAACAAAATGCATAACCTGAATTTAATCTACTTACTATAAAACACCAGACAAATCCAAGTTGAGGGATATCCTACAACATAACTGGCCTGTTAGTTTGTAAAACTGTCAAGATCAGGGAAAGACAAAGAAAGGCCGAGTAACCGATTTGAATTAAATGAGACAAAAGATACATGACAACTAAATGCAACGTGTGATCCTGGTTTGGATCCTGAACAAAAGGGGAAAATTATTATAAAAGACATTATTCAGACAATTGGTGAAACTGGAATATGGCATGAAGACAACAGTATTGTATCAATGTTCAATTTTCCAATTTTAAAAATTTTACTGTGGTTATGTATGATAACATTCTTGTTTGTGTAAAATACACACTGAAATTTTAACAAGTAAAGAAGAATTATGTATACAACTTATTCTCAAATGATTTAGAAAGAATATATGTATATATATGTATGTATGTATGTGTATACACACACACACACACACAATGAAGCAGGGAGAAGGAAATGCAGCCTACTCAAATTAACAGCCCATTTATCAGAAGAGAGTGATTTATCACTCTTAAAAGGAAAATATTATTTAAGCAACAAGAAGAATGTGAAGAAAGATTGTAATTATCTTCTCTCTGATTCTTATTGGTTGAGTGTACTTGTGTGAAAATGTAGGCATAGGTAGGCAGTCACCTTGCCATTGGTTTTGGGACTATCTTTGGCTAAATGATTGGGTAGCTACTTAAGGGGGTGACAATTTTTCCCTTTCTGGAAAATCAGAAGGCAACTTCTTTTCACATAAGTGTTTCTTGAACACTTGGCTTTGGACAGGTGTTACATGTGTGGTTTTATAGTTTGTTATTAAAACTATAAAATTAGACTTCCAAATGTGAAGTCCTCAATCTTTTTTTGGTGGGGCGATAGGAGGAATTTCGCTTAGCTTGCCTTATTTTAATTGTTTATTGGTCGTTCAACTAGCTATACTCCTCAGTAGAAGGAAGCTGTCAAATAACTTTGGTCTCATTTTTTTTTTCACCTTGATCTTTGACTGTTATTTGCTAAATATGGTAGGAAAATAGGGGTTGGAATCCCATCCCAACAGATTTCATAATTGATAGTATATGTTTTATATTACCAGTATTATTGGAGAGATTGCACTTCAAAAACTCAGAAGTCGGATGAGATGTTCTAATACATCGAAAGACAAAACCAGTTCAGAAGTTTCTTCTGTGGCATCGTCAAAAGAGCATGGTCTTGGAGATAGAAGACTTTGGCTCCAGTCCCAGCTTGATCACCAATTGTGTCCTTGGACAAACTGCTTAGCCATGCTTCCCTTAATCATCCAAAATATCTCAAATCTATTCTGCAGGAGGGTAGTAAGCATTAAATGTAAGAAGGTATCTGAAAAGTGCATAGAATAGATTTGACCTAGAGCAGGGACCCAAGAAATGCTTTGTCTTTGTTAATGCTTTCATTCAACAATTTTTTTTCACAGCTGAACAAGACAAAGACCTTGCCCTCATGGTCTTGCCCATTGAATGATGGGAACACCCTGGCTACACAAGCAAGCTGTTTGCTCCAGATAGGGGGTATGCACAAGTGTCTTTTTAGTGCTCATAATGTCCGTCCAACTGGGGAGTGTCTCTAGGTTTGGATTTAATCTTGGGCTTCCCATCACCTGCCAAAATCAAGCGTGGTTTAAAACTTCATCTCAAAATTCAGGGACACAGTTTAGATCTCAGAACTTTCAGAAAAAGACCAGGTGTCATGGTCTTAGGATAAAACAAGTGGTAGGTTCTACATTTAAAGTCTAAACTTTGAGGAATTGCAGCCAGAGAGAGAAAACTCTTTGGGATTGGTTTTAAGTACCCTTATACAAGGACTTCATGAAGCAGCCTTGGCCAAGGGTATCAGCATTTCCTAGTCTGAAGGCATTAGGAGTTAAACACATGATAAATTATTATTCTTGGCTTGTTGTACAAACATCGAATTGAGCTTACATCGAAAGTATTATTTCCTATTCCTTTACTTTATTATACTGAACTTAGGTAATTTACCTCTCCTTAATTTAGTAGAACATCTCCATTTTCAGAATAGCCATATTGGAAATAAAAGTCTTCAAACAAATCAGGTAAAGATATTTGCTCTTGAATCAGTTTAGATTTAATATAATGCATGTTTTTGTCATTTGTATATATCACTTGTTTTCATGATTCAGAATAACTTTAAGATTTAAATTTGGCTCGCTTTTACTGAATTTTTCAGCATCTTCCTGTATGTTGACTGGGGAATTTCACTGAATGTGAATTTTGCATATGTCTCCTCAAAGCAAAATTAATAGTCACATCTCCCATAAGTTAGATTAGACTATTAGGAATACTGTATACCTAATCACCTACTCACCAATTATAATAAAATCTTGAAAATTGATGTAGTCACTCTACTAATTGGGCCTTAAATCACTTAGGCCTTAGCTTCAATCTTACAGGTATTTTGGTTATTCATTTTGGCTAAAGTCATTAAATTCCTTCAGAGGTTAGTGACATTTTTTTTTGTCAGTTTTATAGTGTTTTCCTAAATAGGTAGAATGACATTTGCTATACTCATATATCATTTTATTCTGAGACTGAAAGCATTAGAATTTGTGTCTAGGTAGAAATTAGGATGAGACAATTTCAGTTAATCTTAGCTTGATTTAATTCTGAACTAAAGCCAGTTTCAATTTGGCCAAAGGCAATGTTTCTAGTTTATTGTTAGTGCCTTAGGAGTTGACAGTAGGAGGATGTGTTCCACTTGCTGCATCTTCCTACTGGTCTGCAGCATGAACGGTCTTTTGATGTGCAGGCCCACCCCAAGGCTCAGGGCTACGTGTGAATGTGCATCTAGGGCTGGTTTCAAGAACGTGCGGCCTATACAGTTGCACGCTCTGAGTTTGGCGTAATGGTCTTTTGTTGTTTTGAAATTTGTAATGAATTTTTGAACAAGGAGCCCTGCATTTTCATTTTGCACTGTACCCTCTAAATTATATAGCTGCTCTTGAGTGCATCCACAGTGTCTCCACTCACATGTACCTTTACATAAACAATTTAACCACTGTTTGGGTGTGGTGTGAGATTTTCTTTCTCTCTTTTTCTTTGGCAGATGTGTCTTCTGAAAGTGGACTTCTTTTTTTTCCAATACTGTATGTGGTGGGGCTTACATACTGAAGGCAGTAATATAAAGATAAACAAATTCACAAAAAGTTAACTGGTGTTAAACCTGAACATTTTGTTAGAATTGGTCAGAGTTGACATAGAGCTTAAACACAAAGTGATTAAGCTTGTGATTTTTGTGCAACATAAAATGAGGGCTCTCTTGAGCTCCCCGTATCAGGGCTGTTTGCTTGTTATCTGTGAAAACTATAGTTCTACCTTAAAGTTTTGAGGACATAGCATAAAAGAAAGACTAAATAATTCTCAAGCTCCTTTCAATTCTGAGATCCTATCATTCCTTTAGAAACAGACTTAAGAGCAATAGAGATTTACTTTTTCATGAAAATGATTAAGACAAATCTTACTTGAGAAACACAATAATAGCTACCATTTATTGAGTACTTACTATGTGCCAGGCATTTAGCATAAATGTTGTTTTTCACTGAATCTTTCAATAGCCCTATGAGGGAAGGTTATTATCTTTGCTGCACTGATGAATAAATGGAAGCTTGGAGAAGTTAAGTAGGGCAGCTAGGACTCAAGTTGGCTGGCTGATTCCCTGTACTTCCACTGCCTCCTCTGGCCTCTCATCAATTAAGTAAGCATGGGGCTAACCTTTGAGTCAAGGAGGGACTTGCCTAGGGAGTTGAATGTGAGGGTGACCTGGCTATGACCCTGCCACCCCATTGATTGCCAGAGCCCATTAGACTGATGTGGTGGCCCGGTGTCTTCTTTCTTCCTCACCTCTGTCTACGTCAGCCTTCAAGTCGCAGGCTCAGACAACAGGAATGACATAACGCCGTTAAAGGAGCATTCATCCTCTGTAGGTCCAGGCAATGTGAACACTGCTCAGTGAGGCTTCAAGGTGGGGCTTTTCTGTGACCCTGCAATGCCTCCCAAAGTGTTGACATGAACACTGTGGGAAGGTGCTTACTGGGTCTCTCTCTGCAGGTCACCTATCTCTCCTCCAATATCACTCAGGCAAACTTTTAGGGGAGTTTTAGGATTGATACTTTTAGCTTGCTCCTCCACTGTTGGTCTCTCTCTCTCTCTTTTTTTTTTTTTCAAATAAGATACATGGAGAGTTGAGGATGGATCATCTATTTCAAAGAAAGTCCTTTGCACTTCAATTCATTGCCCATTTAATTAAAGGAATGGAGAAAATATGCTGTCATGGAAGCATTTACTCAATACATTAGAGAAATAGCTCATTCTTACATAGGAATTACCCCTGTCAAATCAATGAAGTGGGGTCACTGAGCACATAAATTCTGTTTACATAATCTTAAGCCAACAGAGATAAAGAATGTATTTCCTCTTAAAAAAAAAAGTTTGATTTAAAATTTGAAATGGGCCTAAACTGCTATTGGTTTTGATCTGGCAAGAATCCCTCAATAAAGCTGGTACCTATCTGCTGTCCCATAAATTACTTTCAGCAATTTTGAAGGTAAAAGGAATCAAGTCTTCCTCTCTTCAAATAAAAGGAAAAAATGAGGCAATGTGTGTAAAACACTCAGGGCCTGCAATATGATGAATGCTCCTCAGCTGTTAGTTGCTCTTGTGGTGGTGGTGGTTGCTGCTTTACTTGGAGTCAGTTTCCTCACCTGTAATAGTAGAATCATAATAATACCATTGTGTCTTAAGTTTTCTCAACCATAACATACTTGACTAAACTAATAACACAAGCCTTCAAATTCTTGAAATCTCTGATAAAATGCACAGTTCTTCTGTTTTTCCTTTAACATCTGAATTTCTTCTAGAAGTTTTGCTGGGATGCATTTTAATTTTAAAAATGAGTTTGTATTCCTAAATTAATTTATACATTTACTGTAATTTATGTCAAAACCTAAATGGGGCTTTTTAAAAAAGCACGGTATTGAAAAATCATTCTGAGGTTCTTCTGAGAAAAAAAAAAAAAGCAAGGAAAAATTGTTTAAGAAAAGAACAGGGTACTAATACAGAATCACTATGAATTATAATATCTCAGTAAATTAAAACTGAAGGGTCGGCTGGGCGTGGTAGCTCACACCTGTAAACCCAGCACTTTGGGAGGCCAAGGCAGGTGGATCACGAGGTTAGGAGATCGAGACCATCCTGGCTAAGACGGTGAAACCCCATCTCTAGTCTCTACTAAAAATACAAAAAATTAG